>NC_033633.1:4645966-4700738 GCF_001540865.1 Ananas comosus | reverse complement strand
TCCGTTTGATCCCTGCCCGCTGTGCGTGGCCACGTTCACCGCTGCCAGTTAGCTCGCCGTCACGGCCCTCCTCCGTCGCAGTCTTAGATCCGCGGCTCCACTGTCAGGTCACAGCCCAGCGGAGCTCCCGTCATCAACAAAGCCCGCCAGCTGCTCGACGGCGATCCTGAGAGAGAGAGGCGTGCTCTCCTCTCAAACGGATTCCGCCCGCAAGTGCTTGATGTGCCGGAGTCCGCCCACCAAACCGCTCGACGGCGAACCTGAAAGAGAGAGCGGGTGTCTCTCCTCTCAAAACGAGTTCCGCCGCCAAGTGCTCGAGTCTTACCGGAGTCCGCCCACAACCGCTCGACGGCGAACCTGGGAGGAGAGAGCGGTGCTCTCCTCAAAGGTTTCGCCCGTCAAGTGCTCGATTATCCGAGTCCGGCCACCAACCGCTCGACGGCGAACCTGAGAAGAGAGAGCGTGCTCTCCTTCAAACGGGTTCGCTCCGCCAAGTGCTCGATGTACCCGGAGTCTGCCCACCAAGTCGCTCGACGGCGAACTGAGAGAGAGAGCGGTGCTCTCTCTCAATGAAGTTAATCCGCTCGCCAAGTGCTCGACGGCGAAATTGAAGAGAGAGCGGTGCTCTCGCTCTCAAATGAAGTCAAGTCCGCCAACTGCTCCGACGACGAATCCGAGAGAGAGAGCGGTGCTCTCCTCTCAACAAAGTTTGCCTGCTAATTGCTCGGTGGCGAATCATAAAGAGAGCGATGCTCTCATTTACGCACAATCATTCGACAAATACTTCGTGCGTCGACGTGCTAATCAAAACGCTCGATGGAATGCCCGAGATGAAACATCGATGTGCTCTTGCAAAATATCACCAAAAAGAGAGATCACTCTAAAAGAGAGAGAGCTTTGACAAAATCACATTAGACACTTCAAATTAAATTGAAATTTAATTTTTTATTCAAATCCAGAATTTGAAGAAATGTATATGAAAATCTTAATTGATCAAAACATTTTTTTTTTAATAAACCTCGAGACATGAATCTAGGCCCGATCATATGGACCTAAGTCATTGAAACCTCAACCCATCCGTATTAAATCAACACTTTGACTCTAAACCCATTTAACCCAATCTAATCTAAACCCATTAACTTAACCTCACTCAAAATCCATTAACCGCTTACCTATAACCCAATCCTATAACCTAATCCAATTAAACCTTAGCCAATTCTAACCCATAACCTATAACCCAATCCAATTAAATCTAGGCCTAGTCCAAAGCCCAGAGCCCATTTACAAATGGCCCCAGTCCCAAAACCCATTTGGCCACTATCTAAGCCCATTATCCAAAACTCATTAAAACATTAACCCATAAACCATATACATAAAACTATATACATTTACCCATGAACCCATACACATTTAAACCCATATCCAAGCCCATAACCTTAACCAAGTCCATGACTTTGAGCCAAAACCATGGACCAAACCATACACAGAATCCTGTGGACCATACCATACACCAAATCCACGAACTATGAATCAAGTTCATGAATCAAATCAAGTTCATGAGCCATGGATTCATAAACCAAAAACCATAACCAAGTTCATGAACCATAAACCATGAACCACTAAGTCATAAACCATAAACTCATGAGCCATGGATCATAAACCACAAACCATACACCAAGTTCATGAACCATAACCCATGAACCATAAGTCCATAAACCATAAACCCATGAACCAATAAGTCCATGAACCATAAAACCATACACCAAGTTCATGAACCATAAACCCATGAACCATAAACCCATGAACCATATCTAAGTTCATGAACATAATCCATATACCCAATACCATAAACCTTGTGAACAAACCAAACCTTTGACCGAAACGTCGTTAAACTAATCCACAAATCAAACCGACCGAAACGTCGTTAAACTAATCCACCAAATCAACGACCGAAACGTCGTTAAACTAAACCTAAATCGATAATCGACCGAAATGTCGTTAAACTAAACTCAAGTTCAATTTTCACGAACATCCCAATTCCCAAAATATTCGATTCTCTAGCATATAAAACTAGAGTCAAATCACAATCATGTTCAAACTTGATCAAATTCTAAACTATATTTAGAATGATCAACCATCTGTCAAAATTAGTTGTGATTCCAATACATACACTTGAGTTTAAATCAAAACTGACTAATCCTAATACATATAATTAGGATTAGTTAATATTTCACCTTGAGATGAACCAAAATCAAATGTGACTAAGCTCTAATACATAAACTTAGAGCCTAATTGTATCAGACTCTAAAATATAAAATTAAAGTCTAATTCAAGATATTTGGGGCTAATCCTAACACATATATTTAGGATGAAAGCTCAAATCAAACTCTATTGGACTATTACATATATTTAAAGTTCAGAGTTTAATCAATTCGATTAAATTCCAATATATATATATGGGATTTAATCAATCTTTCATATCATGGTAAACAAAGTTGACTCCAAAATATATAGAGCTCAACAAAATCTGATCATCTATTGGACTTTATCACATACATTTAAAGTTCAATTACCAAATCAAACTCTAATACATATAATTAGAGTTTAATATGAATATAATCTGATTAAATTCCAATGCATATATATATGGAATTTAATCAATCTTTCATCTTAGGGTGAATAGTGTTGAGCTCCACAACATATAGAGTCCAACAAAATTAATTTGACCATATATTGGGTATCTTAGAATATATAATTAAGATACAATTGAAAAATACATTTTCTTTACGCTCTATTCATGTACACTGAGGGTATGCCCTTGGTTAAAGCCAATGTAATTGAGCAATAAATTATAAATTTCCTTTTGTCCAATTCCAGTTTATCTTCAGCATTTCAGAGGTCTCTTAATCGAAGGTGCCCTAATATTCTATAGGGGTAATTAACAATAGACGCTTGCGTTTATTGGAAGCCATGGATTCGCATTACCTGATAACCATATATACACATACTTTAATCTACATCATGAATACTATCCCACGGGAGAACCAAAAGATAAAAATTCCCCGTGCGATGTACGTCATTCGTGGTGGCAGACAATAGTCTATTTATAGAAATGGCATTTTTGCACAAAAGTCCTCCATAGTTGATTATTTTCAACTAAGTCCCTCACAGCGCGTGTATAACGCGTGTACGCACCTCCACGCTCGATTTCACGCAAAACGATACATAAAATGTTATGACTTTTGCGAAGTTCTGATTTGTCACTTTCGACCCCTTCCCGATCATCATGCAATATTCGGCGATCCGTTCGTCGGATTTCCGAATAGATTGTACTGACGCAGTCAGCACGACAGAGACATCAAAACTACGATTTTGTTTTGCCTGTTTTGATCACAGATTCACGACAAAACCCATCCACTCTCAAAAAACCAAAAACCACACATAAATACATAATTTATATGTATCTCTAGTTTTCTCGAAAATCGTGCATCAGATCTGAAATCCGTCAGCGCCAATGGTTCTAGAATAGCTGAACTATTCAAAACGAGCTACTGGATCGCTATGAACGGAGTCCGATACGCACCAGAAGCCACCTCCACTCATCAGCCTCTCCGGAGAACCGGAGTTACTATTCACTTTAAGTGATTAGTATTGATCGCGTAACATTTCCGTTCTAACTCGTTTTTTCCTAAAACTTGACGAGTGCTTATGTAATTAAATTACATACAAAAACATCATCAACAGAAAGTTTAGCTACATTGCCAAAATCTCAACCCTTACAGGGTGTTTGGTTGAATAGTATAATCTAACAAAAGCGTAGATTTAACGGTAAAAAATTCACAAGCACAAAATGCTTGGTGCTTTTACAAACACTATAGCCGTACTCTCTCTCTCTCTCTCTCTCTCTATATATATATATAAATATACATAGTTGAGCTGGAATACTATCGGTAGTAAACAAGCTCTATTGCCACCTATTTGTTTTCGATGATAAAGCCTCCAAATCGACGATTGGCACCGTTGAAAATGATCTATACCACTTAAAGTATTTAAAAATCAAATTTCATATTTTTTCGATATTGTTCTCTTATCTATCAAGTGGGCGTAAAAATGAACGGCTAAAAATGAATATTCTCTAAAAAATGATGATATGAATTTTATAATCAAGATCGAGAGTATAGATCTTGTTCTAAATGGTTTAAAGAATTTTCTAATCAAAATTCAATTGATTTAGATAGTTTTACACCATTAAATGAGAAAACGTCTCATATCCACCATTAAAATTACAAATTAAAAAACACTTTGGTTGCATTTGGTTCTGGTATAAGTAAAGAACTGCTTGTTCCAGAGACATGTACAAGTTCAGGTATAAGCAGAAACTAGACCAAGTTTGCGTTTGGATGAAAATTGCGTTGTTGCTAGGAATAAGGTAAATAGTGTTTGGATGGTTAGATTGGAACAAGAGGAATAAGAGTTATAATTTGAAATTAAAATTACGTTATCTAATTAATTAGCATCAAAATATTACTTAAAAATAAATAATAAATAAATTATTAATAATTAGTTATAAATATTAATAAATATTAATAAATAATAAATTAATAATAATATCGATTATCTAATTATTAATTAATAATAATATCCATTATGTAATTAATAATAATAATAATATTATTAATAAATAATAATAATTATAATTAATTATTAATAATTAATTATAAATAATAAATTAATAATATTAATTATCAAAGTATTAATAATTAATTATAAATAATAAATCAATAATTATTATTATTTATCCATTATGTAATTAATACCGACCGTCCTTGGAGCAAGTGGCAAAGGGTTTGGTGGTCGGTACCCGAGGTCCCAAGTTTGAATCCTAGTTGATTCACATTTTCAAGCTAAGTTTATTTCAAAATGAAATAAACGAAACGAATAGCGTGCTATCTATTTTATTATTTAGTAATAAATAATAATTAAAAAAAAAGGTGAAACAATAATTACAGCATTATGTCAACTTATTTCAGAAATTTGAAAATTATTATTCCCGAAAATCAAATGCGACTTTTGGAAACAAAGACTTATTCTTTTTTCTTTTTTTTTTTCCCGAACCAACGCTACCGTAGGGTTTTCTTCTCTCCCCCACTCAAACCCTAACCCCTCACTCTCCCCTCTCCACAGCACCCTTAGCACCCCCCTCCTCCTTTTCTCTCTCTCTCCTTTTGGTGAGCCCGAGTCCCTGGGAGCGCCGCCACCCCACTCCTCGGCTTCCTCCCTACCTCCTCGAGCTCCGNAAAGACTTATTCTTTTTTCTTTTTTTTTTTCCCGAACCAACGCTACCGTAGGGTTTTCTTCTCTCCCCCACTCAAACCCTAACCCCTCACTCTCCTCTCTCACTTTCCCCCTCACCATCTCCCTCCTCCTTTTCTCTCTCTCTCCTTTTGGTGAGCCCGAGTCCCTGGGAGCGCCGCCACCCCACTCCTCGGCTTCCTCCCTACCTCCTCGAGCTCCGGCGACGATCCCCGGCGCCCCCGTGCCCCGCCAACGCCGCCGCAGCCGCGGGGACCCACCTCGGCCTAGCTAGGGCAGAGGGGAGCCCGACTCCTCAGCGTCGCGGCCGCTGCCGCCGCCGACCCTCGCCGCCGCATCCTCCGTCCTTAGGCAGCCCGTCGCCGCCGGCCCCTGGCTCCCCCGGCCGCCGCCGTCTCCACAGGGGAACCCGAGCTCCAGCCCCTTTGTGGCCGCCGCCGCTGCCGCGCCCTGCCGCCGGCCAAGGGGAGCACCACACTCCTCTCCCCTTCAGCCGCCGACTCCAGCCGGTGCACGCGCCGGCAGCCGGCCGGAATCGGTGCAGTTCCCTGCACCTTGAGCTAGGGCTCAAAAGTGCCCTCTTTGCGTTTCTCGGAGATCCAACGCTCCCGATCTATCCGAAGTGAGCACGGCGATCCCCTCGACTTGCTGAACGCCGTGCTTACCTCCATTTCTGTCGGCGACCCTCCGTCGCAGAGTTTTGGCTCCCCCGCCCCCGGAGCAACTTGGTCGCTGAACTTGGAGAAGCTCTACAGTGCTCCTCGGCTATCGTGCGCGCTCCGGACAGTGAGCAGAGTTCCGGCACGTCGAGACCTGTCAGCTGGTGCCCTCGCTCCATCCCGGAAGTGTGCGGATTTTGGTAACGGCCCTAAACATTGCCATTTTGCACATAATGTTGCAATTATCTGGTCCCGTAGGGGACATCTTGCAATTAGGGCATTGTGGGCTGCCTCGGGCAGCGTGTGGTCACTGATTGTGACCCTCTGGACTTGCTGTGTAGGTTTCGAAGCCCTCGTGCAATCGGAAATGGGATTTCGGTGCGTTTTCCGGCAAAATCGCCGGTAGAACGCGGTTTCGCATTGCGATGGGTTTCCGATTGTGTGGTTGCCCTGAAAATCATCGCCTAGCCTCATTGGTTGGCCGCTGCGGTCCTCTCGTGTGTTCGGAGGCGACCGGTGAGCGGCTGAGGCTTCCGGTGCCAAGTGGACACTTTCGGAAGCCTGGTAGTGAACGGTCCATTGGCGATGGCCGAGTTGACCTGGGGGCTTATGTTTGCTTTTCAGACACCCAAATAGGTGTGTTTTGGGACAGCAAGTGACTTCCATTGTGAGTCTGTGCATTTTGGGACGTTTTGTGGGTCTCTGGGGCATCCCGGTGCGTGTTCGGGATTCTCAGCGAGTTCGGGAATCGGCCTTGGGAAACCGATTCTGTGGGTAGTCTTGGGTTTGTGAGAGATGTGTTTTGAGTCACTTGGATTAGATCTTGACTCGGTGGACCTGCCGTAGGTCCGGTTGGCATCCCTCGCTTCGCAGGAGTTTGACGTAGTGACGGACGCAGGTGGGTACTTTGATCCGAAGTCGGTTCAGTGGTGCACGCTCGGTGATGCTTTCTTCATCCCATCTTTTACTGCTTATATATATACCCAGTACCTTTGTTAGTTAATTCGCGAATTATTCGCAAATTTTTGAAAAATGAATTAAACGGCCGTATTCGTATTTTTCCAAAAAATTCAAAAAAGCACGTGTTTTTTTGGTCAAAAATACTTATTCGCGAATAATTCGCGGGCGCCGAATTATTTGTCCAAAAAGACGGTTCGGCACGCGCTCGCGGTCGCAGGTCGCGGGCCTTGTGGCTCACTTGCGGTTGCGGGTCGCGGGCCTCGCGGCTCGCCCAAAACAGAAAAAAGAAAAAAAATCCCTTTCCAAACGTTTGCCTCACCCAAAACAGAAAAAAACCCTTTCCGAAACGTTCGCCCCTTTCCCCCCCCCCAAAAAAATCACTCGATCAAAAAGGTTTAATCTCTTATGTACTATTCTTAAACTCTTATTTGCTTAATTATTTATTTATTTTGAGGCATAATATAGTTTGCTATTTTTTTTACTTAATTAGCTTAATTTTGTAGCTCTTTATTATTATATTCTTAAGAAATATGAATATTTATGCTAATAGCATAAATCTTGATAGAAAAAAAACTTAATTTAATAGCCGAATTTTTTATCCCGAATTTTTAATTGGTGAACGTATAATATCTGTATAAATCACGTATCCGAATAATTGGCGAACATATTTTTTAGCCGTATTTTTCAACGAATTTAAAAATTAGAAGATGAATTTTATCCGAATTATACCCGTATCGAAGTTTTGCCGAATCCGAATTAACTAACTATGCCCAGTACTTGAGTTTTTCACCACATGACTTTGACCTTGCTCTACTTAGCATGTTTCTCCCTCTTGTATTCATAACTTAGAAGTAGAGCGGTAGCGACTTTGATATCACACTCTCCCAGTTGACCTGAGTGGTCGGTACCTGTATACTCCTAGTGACATTGACATCATACCTACCAGTTGACCCGAGTGGTTGGTACTTACATACGCTTGTGGATGTTTAGCTGATCCATCCTAGTCGACTTGCGTGGTCGGTGCTTGTATACATTTGAGAGGATGTTGAGCCGATCCATCCTAGTTGACTTGCGTAGTCGGTGCTTGTATACATTTGAGAGGATGTTGAGCCGATCCATCCTAGTTGACCCGCGTGGTCGGTGCTTGTATACATTTGAGAGGATGTTTAGCTGATCCATCTTAGTTGACCCGCGTGGTCGGTGCTTGTATACATTTGAGAGGATATTGAGCTGATCCATCCTAGTTGAGCCGCGTGGTCGGTACTTGTATACACTTGAGATGATGTTGAGTTGTTCCATCTGTCCGATCGTTGGCGCTAACCATTAATCCCAAAAGCTCGAGCTGTTAGAACTACGCAACCAATTCACTTAAAGCGTACAGATACAGTGCCCACGGGTCTCGATTGTGACTCGGCCCAACTAGCCTTACGCCACTTCGAACATGACTCGGCCCAACCCAGCCTCACGCCATTGCAGACATGACTCGGCCCAACATGGCCTCACGCCACAGGGCAGGATGCTGGTCTATTTAAGCCAACAATCCCCCCTCCAGCACTTGCACACATTTGCAGTATGCGAGAATCGAACCTGTGACCATTGGCTCTGATACCACTTGTCGAATCGTTGGCGCTAACCATTAATCCCAAAAGCTCGAGCTGTTAGAAATACGCAACTAATTTACTTAAAGCGTACAGATACAGCGCCCACGGGTCTTGATTGTGTCTCGGCCCAACCAGCCTCACGCAACTTCGAACATGACTCGGCCCAACCAGCCTCACGCAACTTCGAACATGACTCGGCCCAATCCAGCCTCACGTCATTTCGAACATGACTCGGCCCAACATGGCCTCACGCCACAGGGCAGGATGCTGGTTCATTTAAGCCAACACCATCTTTGTTGACCTGAGTGGTCGGTGCTTGTGTTCCCTTACAATTTGATGAACTATTGGTCGGTGTGCTCCGAGGGCCGAGGTGCGGTAATTGTCGGCTATTAGCCAACGGTTGGCTATTGATCATATTCGCATCGGTCGCCACAGCTCGACAGCATCTCACGAACACCAGCGGTTTGATCCCCCGCAAGAGGGTGTTTTTTTTTTGGAAGAGTGGTTGGGGTACCAACCTGTGAGCCCATGAGCTTAGCTAGGGTTATATGCCAGACAGAGCGCGTGGTTTGCTTGAGGTCCTTAGACCGACACGACAGTTTAGAGTGGGTACATATGACTTTTTGTCCGGTTGACGCATATAGCTACAATAGCGGTTGTTACATGTTTGCTTGCAGTTCATCTCTTTCTACCCTTGCATTGTTACTGTAGACTTCACCTATATTTGGTTACCGGTGAGTACGCTTATGCTCGTCGGCTTGCGGTACCCATTGGGAAACCTTTGTTGGTTTCTCATATCATTTTTCCCACAGGTGACACGGGTGGGAGCAGTCGGGTCGGTGTGAGGCCGCAGATAGAGGGCGGAGTTAGCTCCCAACAGACGGTATACATTTTGACTTTACTCCACACATAGTATACTTGCGGATAGCATAGTTCATCCCCTATACCTGTTAATAGTGTTCCCTTGTGGTTCAGTTGTTGCTTTACTTGTGGGTTTTTGGATATTGTACTTATGAGAGCTTTTGGTGACTCATGGTTTGGATAGTACGACCTTTTGGACATTTGTGATTTTCAAACACTTGTGGCTTTAGACTTGGTTTTTAAATGTTGGATTTCTACCCTACATGGTAGTGTTTTCAAAACAAGTGTTTTCGTGTAGGAAACAGTTTCTCAAAGATGGTTTTCTCGTGGCTTTCTACTTCTCATGGTAGCATTTTCCAAATAAAAGTCCTGGGTAGGGGTTGGTTTCCAAATGGTTTTTCCGCGGATTCCATTGATGTTAGGATTTCAAGATAAAGTCTTCGTGTGGGAGACATTTGAACTAACAGGTATGTGAATGTGAATGTGAATGTGTATGGATGTGAATAAGGACTGTTAGCTGTATGATGCAAGATATCAATCCTTGCTCATCTTGTCGTGTGTGTGCGTGAGTGGAGGAACTGGTTGATCAATTGTACATGTGCTACGTCGTGCAAATACGGGGGAGATTCTGTCCGTTTGTTTTGAAAATTCCCTATATTTGTGGTGGGTCTGTTGCACGTCCTTAGGGGTCAAGGTTTCAAAAACAAAAAAAAGGGCATTTTTTTGCTAACTCTGATTTATAAAGATAGCCCAATTTCGAATTGGCTTTCTAAAAGGGGCCTCGGGGCGTGACATTGGATCAGAGTTAATTATTCGGTCTGGTTCGGTTCGGTTCCAACGAATCCAATAAGAAAGCTTTAAACCCTAACGACCCGACCCACTAAAAGCCCTAGCACTCTAAGCTACCTTGTTTGCTTGCTCGTCTCAAAACCCCTCTCTTTTCTCCAAGAAGATGTGTGGCAGTGGCAGCGGAGCGACGGCGATTCGGACGAAGTGCCTCTTCGATCAAAGAGTGCTCTCTTACTTTGAAATTTTGTTTTCTAAATTTTGGGGATATAAAAGTTGATCTTTTGAACCATCTCTTTTACTGAAGTTATCTTGTGATCTAATTATGTTGTTGTTAATTTTTTGGTTTTAGGTTTGGAGTTTATTAACTATTCCAATTGGTGCGGTTCCATCATGGCTCCTGTAAGTGTTTCATTTTGAAGTATTTGATAGTTGCATCTCATGCAGCGTAAAGAAAAAAAAAGTATAGATTTTGATGTTGATTATTAGTAAAATTCCCAATTTTAAGATCGTTTTTATTTGTTTGAATAATGGCAAGAGTTCATGTCCAGGGAAGTTGTAGAGGAGTAAAGCATTCAAAAGATTGTTTTTTCTTTTTTATTTTAAATTTGTAAATGTTTCATTTGAAGTATTTGATAGTTGCATTTTATGCAGTGGAAAAAATTATATATTTTTCTTGTTAATTATAGTAAAATTCCCAATTTTTAAAATTATTTATTGGTTGAATAATATGGCAAGAGTTCAAGCCCAAGGAAGTTATAAAGGCGTATATCATTCAAAAAGAATTTTTTTCCATTCTATTTAAATTTGTTATATTCAGTGCACTCTGTGTTGTGTGTGTGTGTGTGTGGTATAATCAACGGACTAAGTATAATTGAGAAACTGAGTAAATTATTTGATTTTGCAGCCTGACGATGAAGGAAAAGCATTGGAGGGAAAGGTTTGTGCTTACACAAAAGAAAAAAAGAACTGGTTAAATCTGTACATTGCGTTACCTGTTGCATAGACATTATACATAAATTAGAGAAAGTTACTAAAAATTTAATTATGGCACATATAGAACACTGTACAAGCATATATCCTAATTAGTTGTGTAAATTAATTTTCTTGGTGTTTTCAGATATCAGTTAACTGGCATTATTTTATTAGAACACCGAATTCTTTTCATACTTGATAACTTACAAGTTTGAGAATAAGCGTAATGAGATGTTTTATCTGTAGAACACCGTTGATAGTTGTTAAAGCTTATTTCCGAGGCCAAAGTTCATCCAACTAATGGATTTTATTACATTTCTCAATAATGTTAAACTCTCCAAAGCATTTTAGATTTCATTTTTTCGGCATTCTTCTCAAGAAGGTGGTGAGAAGTAGTTGTTTGAATTAGATATTTGAATTTAAATAGTGATCCACACCTAAATTTTCCTTGTGTATTAGACAAGGAAACAATAGGAATAGGATCTTTACGGAGGGTGCTGGTGATAATATCTAACCAGCCATGACCACATTTAGCTCAAGTTGATCTGTTATCCCTGTTGATATGTTGGCTCAATCATGCCTGTAGTACTAACAATGTAAAGCCAGTATAAGAAATTATTCATTTTATCTCCTGATTGACTATGGCCATTTTTCTTATTTGCTGGATTCAATATTTTCCCCTTAAGATATTGAGAATTGATTTTTCATAAGACTCTTTTAATCAATGAAATGGTATTCTATTAACTAACTTTTATGAATCTAGTAAAATTGTTATACTGTTTAGGAAGATTGCCTTTCTTCCCCCCTAAAAAAAACTTATAGGAACTGGCTTGAGTTTTGCATTCTGACAATCTTTTTTATGCTATATGTAGCTGGATGATAAAGAGTTGGAAAGGAAAATGAAGAAGGATCAAAAGGTTGATTGTTTATCTTGTTTATCTTATCTCCTCTTGTTATTTTTTTTTTTTGGTATAAGTAGAAGCTTTGAAAGTTGTCATCATAATGTCTATGCTTTTATCTAGATTTTTTCTTCTGTCTGCGGTTCTGTGCCATACTGTCATTATGTATGTTTTGATGTTAAACCAAGATTTGGTTTGAGCAAACTAAATGGTTCTTAACACCTCCTGGATTTAGCATTTATTTAATACCCATGAAAGAAGCTGAATCACTTAAATATTTTGCTCAGCTCACTATATGCTGGATGTTGCATGACTTTTGTTGTTCCTCAATTATCTTGCATCAATTATATTTAACTGTCAAGTGCCAATGGAAACTTGAAATGTATATGGAGGATTTAGTACTTGAATCTTGCCTATCACCCATTTTCAGTTTGTATTACTTCATTTTCTGGACAGGCAAAAGAGAAAGCAGAAAAGAAACTAAAAGCTCAACAAAAAGAAGCTGCCAGACTCCAGGTAGTTGATTTTCAGTGTGTTATCTTTAGATTATAGAAAAGAGTTTCAATATAGATAATACATTCACTGGCTGAATGTTCTAATTGTTCCTGTCTGTTTATTTGTTGCTTGCTAGGCACAAGTGACATCTGATGGCTCAAAGAAGAGTGAAAAAAAGCAAAAGAAAAAAGACGCTGATGACGAGAATCCTGTGGATTTTATTGATCCATTGACTCCTCCTGGAGAGAAGAAACTTCTTTCGCACCAAATGGCCAAGCAATATAGTCCCAGTGCTGTAGAAAAATCGTATATCACCACATTTCTTAACAAAACTTTCTAGCCCTGAAATTTCTAAATGACATATGAATTGCATGAATTTTTTTTTTTTTAAATATTTTTGCTGCTTAGGTGGTATGCGTGGTGGGAAGCATCAGGCTATTTTGTGGCCGACAACAGCAGCCCAAAACCGCCTTTTGTAATTGTAGGTGCCTCGATAGTTTTATAGTTATTTGTTACATTTACACCAACTTGTTTTCTGAATGGCACAGATCTACCTGAAATGGGAAAACATGAGTTATATTCTGTCCCTACCATATCCATTACGAAGAAATGCTTCTTTCTATTGTTAAAAAATCTAAACTGATCATTGACTTTACACACAACTTTCTATTGATATTTCATCATTAAAGCCCAAAAAACATTTGAAACTCATCTTAAATAAGAAGCATCTGTAGATGTTTCTATCCAACTTTTGGTAGCCAAACCTAATCCCTAGTGTTTAACATCGATGCTTTTCTCAATATTTTTGCATTTTACTTGTAACTGTTTACTTTGAACAAAATTGCGTCCAAGTTGCATGATCCGTTGATTTCTATGATACCATGTGTAGGTTCTGCCGCCTCCGAACGTAACAGGAGCCCTTCATATAGGTCATGGGCTTACTGCTGCCATACAGGTGTTTACTTTCGGAATTTCTTTATGCTGTATCTGATTATTATTTACATTTTATATTTGCTGTATACTTGCTAATTCCTTGAATTATATTGCATCTGGTATCTTTCTATTATGCAGGATACAATTATAAGGTGGAGGAGAATGTCAGGTTACAACACTTTGTGGGTGCCTGGAATCGACCATGCTGGCATAGCAACCCAGGTTTGATTCTTCTCAAAATACCTGGTGAAGCTTGATTATATATTATTTTTGACCTTCAACCAACCACCCACTCAACCCTAGAGGGCCCACATTATCCTAACTGCACATTTCTCAATCCAAGGTCTAAAAAATTAATAGCACCAATAGCTTGGTGCTATTGATATTATATTACTGCACCAAATCAAATAATGTAATACAACATTAATAATAATTTGAATAATAGATGTCGGACTAGTCATATTGAGATAATCAGTGATGCTACGTAATGCGAACAAATGGGCGTTAGGTGGTATCTATTAGAATATTAAACCACTAATAATTTAGTGCAAAGTGTTGTATCAATCATGAGGTCTAAAGTTTGAGATCGTCGAAAATTTTAAATTATTTTATATATTAAAAAAAGAGAATAAAGACTTGGTCTCGTTCCGTAACATCGGTCGAGAATAATGATCTTGCTTCTTAGGGAGAAGTGATTAAAGGATGTTGCTGATTATATATGCAGCATGGGATATTAATATTCTTTGGCACAGACCTGTCCCATCTGTGCCGTACCGTGCTGGCGGCGTGCCGGCACGTGGCAGGGGTCTGTGCTACCCGGCACCCAAAAGGTGTGGGCGTGCTTCCCTGTATCGCAGTCGTGCTGACCGTGTATCATGCTGTATCGCAGATTGCTACCCCTGTATCGCTTTGTGCCGAGCCGGCATGGGTTGGCGGGGTTCTATTTGCTCATTTTTTTTTTCTTTGAGGGGCCGAAAGAGCTTCTTTGATGATCAAAAGACCCCCTGATAATGAACACAAGTACTAAAGACCACTTTTGGTCTTTCTTATGTGTACTTATTCAAAGTTTTTAAATTTTAGAGAGAAAGAGATCTCTCCGTTCTTCCTCTCTTATTTCCTCAAGAAACACTTAAGAAATCCTCAAAAAACCCTAAAAAAATAATACAAATTTTGGTACTTGAAGAAGTTTCAACTTTCAACGTAAAACTTTTAACAGTAAGCTTGTTCTTAATGCAGATCTAGGATTTTTAGGCTTTCTTTTGCCATTTTATATCATTTAACGTGAGAATTTGTTAATCTAGGATTCCTAAGTTTTCTTCATGGATGTTCATTAAAAAACTTTCAATCTTGTGTTAAATTTTTTAGTTTTTTTACTTCTTTTTATTATTCTCATTTTTGATCTCATGGGCCTACTATCAAGGGATCAATCTAGTAACTGATGATGATAATTATCTGTGTGATCCACCTAGACGCTCAATGTAATACTGGCAATGAAAAATAAATAGTTTAGACTTTGGAGTTATGATTTAGACATTTTAAATTATTTATAACATTATATGTTGTTAACTATTAGTCTTATATTAGCGTTTATGTACTTTCGTGAGTTGTGTATGACTATTTCAACTTGGAGAGGATGAGAGGTATTACTTGGATCAAGTTTATATGCATTACAAATCTTCAAATATCTTAAAAAGCTAACATTATCAGAACAAAATAAAAAAAGTGCCAAACCCGTTCCGCTGTGCCAGTAGCGTGCCACTGGCACCGGTGGGCCGTGCAGACATTTTCATGGCCTGTGCCGCCGTGCCATGCAGTACCATTTTGTGTTTATTGTAACTCCTGCCTACTGGTTTTCCTCTAGATGTTGAACCATGTACTGCTTTTTTGCAGTTGTTCCCTGTTTAATTGGGTGTAGTGGTAGGCTTTGCTCTACATTAGTACTTGGTTTTGTTTAGAACTTTTATCAATGTTGGTGTTCATTTCTGTGTTTTCGGTGCATAACCCCAGGTTGTTGTAGAGAAGAAGCTAATGCGTGAAAGAAAATTAACCAGGCATGATATTGGACGTGAGAACTTTGTGTCTGAAGTGAGTGCTTTGTTTATGTATTACATTTTGTTTCTCTGAATACTGGTACAAACATGTAATCTTTTTATCCGTATAAGAAACTTTCTTGTTTCTTTTCTTAAAAATGATTTTGTTTTGATCCACTTGTTTTGTTTCTTGCATAAATGCTTGATAGGTCTGGAAGTGGAAAAATCAATATGGCGGCACAATATTAACTCAAGAACGTCGACTTGGAGCTTCACTTGACTGGTCCCGTGAGGTCAAATCCATTTTGCTATTATTTATCTCTCAGCTATGAAACCAGCATAGTGCTAGTGATAAAACACAACTTTTCCTTTTCATGAAAGTTTCTGATATTGTATACATTTTCTCAATTTGTGAATCAGTGTTTCACAATGGATGAGAAGAGATCAAATGCGGTTACTGAGGCTTTTGTTAGGCTATACAAAGAAGGTTTAATTTACAGGTCAGCTTGATTACACTGACCTTAAGGTTTTTTGCTAAATATTTTAGACTAGAAGAATTTTTCTCATTCTTCTTCTTGAATATTGAGTTGTTGGATAACTTGATCAAGCCTTTTTACCTTCATGTTCCCGACTTTACTTCTTTACTGCTCTATTCTTATTCTAAGATTAACTATATAGTGTTTGCTTTCTCTCTTTTCAGTAGCTCTCATTTCTACTTTTTTGTGTGTGAAGGGATAACCGCCTTGTTAATTGGGATTGCACCTTACGAACAGCAATATCTGATATTGAGGTACAGAATGACTTATATTTAATAACCATTTATTAGAACAATAAAATATTTTGTATTTCTCTCAGTAAGAATTGATTTTACATTTAAGTACTTATTTTCAGGTTGACTATAAAGAAATTAAAGAAGAAACTTTGTTAAAAGTTCCTGGTTATGACCGTCCAGTTCAGTTTGGTGTATTGACATCATTTGCTTATCCTCTTGAAGGAGGATTGGGTGAGATTATAGTTGCTACAACCAGGATAGAGACAATGCTTGGTGATACTGCAATAGCTATTCATTCTAAAGACGAGAGATATAAACATCTACACGGAAAATATGCAATCCACCCATTCAATGGGAGGAGACTTCCAATTATATGTGATGATGAGCTCGTGGATCCTAGTTTTGGAACTGGGGCTGTCAAGGTAAGCATACTTTACAAGTAGTGTGAGATATATATATATATATATATATATATATATATATATATATATATATATATATATCCAATTTAATTAACGTTTCCATCACTTTTTTGTTTTTGGCATTTCTACATAGACATCTCTGGAAAATCATTTTTTTCATGGATACATCTTTAAACTCTGAAGTCTGAATATTCTTACATATCCCTCGCAAGTGTTGTTTCTTGCAAAATGCTGTGCGAGCACAAGGGTATTATGTAAGAAATTAAGATTTTGAAGGGCAGATATCAAAATTCAGATTTTAGAGGGATTTGTTTGTAGGTTAAGATAATTTTAAAGGGGTTATATTTAATTATCTCTACATTCTTATATTTGTTGCATATGGTAATTTCTGTATCTTCTTTTGTGTGGTTTGGGTTCTCTTCCTGCTGCAGATTACACCTGCTCATGATCCAAATGATTTTGAAGTAGGGAAAAGGCATAAGCTTGATTTTATTAATATCTTTACTGACGAAGGGAATATAAATAGTAATGGGGGCTCGGACTTTGAAGGAATGCCGCGTTTTAAAGCTCGTGTAGCTGTTACTGAGGCATTGCAGGCAAAGGTATCACTGCATATTTTATACTAAAATTCTCATTGACCCAATACTATTTGTTCTATAATACCTCACATACGACCATTGCAATATTACCAAATGCTGTTGACAAGACCTTGTTTGAATCAGGGTTTGTATAGGGGTTCTCAGAAGAATGAAATGAACCTCGGCATTTGTTCGAGGAGTAATGATGTCGTAGAACCCATGATTAAGCCACAGTGGTTTGTCAGTTGTGACAGTATGGCAAAGCAAGCTCTTGAAGCAGTAAGGTGCAAGAAGATTGAGATTATTCCACAGCAGTATGAGCAAGACTGGTACCGGTATAGTTATTTTCTTCCCTCACTGAAGCTTTCTTTATCCTGTAATTACTTATATTTTAAGATGACTTCTAATTAAGGTCTTGTTTGGTTTCACTTCTGGTTAAGTGTCGTTGACTAAAGCTGTTCGAGAAGTCACCTGAAGTTTTTTCTTGTTGATCTCTTCCTTGAGATCTTCCTGCTGCAGCAGAAGCAGAATCAAATGGATCTTCTGATTCTGGGGTTATAATAGCTCATTTCAGCATATTGCTGCAGCAAAATTTCTAACTGTTCTTTCTTATCTTGCCAAACGCTGATCTTTTGCTTTTCGGAGTGGATAAGTTGGAACCTGCTCTACAAGTCGGGCCAAACAGTTTGCTAAATAACTAATCTGGTTCAAAACCTTCTTGTTAACGCAGGTGGCTCGAAAATATTCGGGATTGGTGCATTTCGAGGCAGCTTTGGTGGGGTCATCAAATTCCTGCTTGGTATGTGACTATGGAAGATGACCAGCTTAAAGACATGGGTTCTTATAATGACCACTGGGTGGTTGCAAGAAACAAGGTGGAAGCACTTTCGGAGGCCAAAGGGAGGTTTTCAGGAAAGAAATTCCAAATTAATCAAGATCCTGATGTATTAGACACATGGTTTTCTTCTGGCCTCTTTCCATTATCGGTACTTGGTTGGCCAGATGATACAGTTGATTTTAGGGCATTCTATCCTACTTCTGTCCTTGAGACTGGGCATGATATTCTCTTCTTCTGGGTCGCTCGGATGGTGATGCTTGGTATGAGACTTGGTGGTGATGTGCCATTTAGAAAGGTATAATTAGTTTTACTGAATTTTCAAGTACGTCCTCAGAGTTTCAAATTTACAATTAGGTCCTATATTTTGTTAGTCATTATCTGAAAGAAAACGCGACGTCCAATTTGGTCTTGTACATGTCTTTATGAAGTCATAAAAATTTGCAGATTTATCTTAGGTACCTGAAAAAAAAAATAGTTGCAGATTACAAAAATGAATTTTTGAGGGTTGTTAGTAGACCAAGATTATCTGTGAAGACTATTAGGTTTGTTTTGTTTGTTTACTGTTGGAATTGTGCATGTTATGTTGTCAATTAACCATGAATACTAAAATTTGCATTTACTCAGGTTTATTTGCACCCCATGATTCGTGACGCGCATGGCCGGAAGATGTCCAAGTCTCTAGGCAATGTTGTTGATCCCCTCGAAGTAATAAATGGCATATCACTAGAAGGCCTCCACAAACGGCTAGAAGAGGGTAATTTGGATCCAAATGAATTAGCCACTGCAAAAGAAGGGCAGAAAAAGGATTTCCCAAATGGTATTGCTGAATGTGGTGCTGATGCCCTCCGTTTTGCCCTCATCGCTTACACTGCTCAGGTTATCTCTTGTATCCACTTGATCTACTTTTCATTTTGATTAGGGGCCTCTATATATATATATATGCCCGCCAAATTTTCTATTTATTGATAAATCCCTATAAACTGTGAGTATTCATATACACTCAAAAAAATGCTGTTTCTTACAAAAATGCTTGTGGATAAAAGTTATTAAAAGAGAGGCAATTTTGTAATTAAGAGTCAGATAAGTAAAAAAGTTATTGAAGCCCAACAAAGATGCAGATTTTGCAGGGTTATATATGTAAATAAATATTTTTTTACTTGTATCTCTTTTGGTTACGCTAACTAATTTTTATGCTTTCTGCCTGTTTCAGTCTGATAAAATAAACCTCGATGTATTAAGAGTGGTGGGGTACAGGCAATGGTGCAATAAGTTATGGAATGCCATAAGATTCGCCATGGGCAAGCTAGGGGATAATTATACACCCCCCTCGACTATAGTGGTGCATTCAATGCCATCTGTGTGTAAATGGATACTATCTGTTCTCAATAAAGCAGTGGCCAAAACTGTATCATCTTTAGAATCGTACAAGTTTTCTGATGCAACAACAGCTGTATATTCGTGGTGGCAATTCCAACTTTGTGATGTGTTCATCGAGGCTATCAAACCCTACTTCTTTAATGATTCAGAAGAGTTTAAGTCTTCTAGAGAAGCTTCTAGAGATGCTTTGTGGATATGTTTAGATACTGGTTTGCGCCTTTTGCATCCATTCATGCCGTTTGTTACAGAAGAGCTGTGGCAGCGACTTCCTCAGCCGGCAGACACTTGCAGGAAAGATTCTATAATGATATCAGAGTACCCTTCTGTTCAAGAGGTGAAAATAATCTATGTTTTAATCCATTTTCCTTGAAATTCTGAATCTTCCCCAATATTTGAGAGGTTTCAGTTTGTCTGCCAACCTTTCAATTGGTAACTATTTGGTCATTAATTTTTGTGTTCATTTGCAATCATAGTCTTTTTGTTAAATTTCTTGGTTGAATTGGATGGAAATATTGATGTGACCACAATATAAGAAGCCTGAAAACTTAGGTGGCAATTAGATGATGATTATGTGTACATCTTTTTCTGATTTGGATGGTGAAATAAAACTGAAATTTTAGGATTTGCAACAATTGTAAGGTTGGGACCATGTTGACACTATGCAAAAAAGTGGAGGACGCCACATGCAATCTACATTTAAGTGTTTTGTGCATTGAATTTGTTGTCATGAACAGGAATGGACAAATGAGCAGATTGAAAGTGAGATGGAGATTGTTATAGGCACCGTGAGAAAGCTAAGATCTCTTCGCCCAGCAAACGATAAAAATGAAAGGTGTGGACATTATGGTAGACGTGATCCTTAACAATTTGTCAAATTCGCATTTGGCATTTTCTTGCTGTATTAACTTCTTCCCTCTATTTTCTCCACAGGTATCCATCTTTTGCACTTTGCCGAGGCAGTGATATTGCTGCCACCGTGAGAAGTAATGAGTTCCAGATTGTGACTCTTGCTTCTATATCATCTCTGAAGGTTCCGTCTTTATCTGTATAATAAGTCTAATCCGTGAGCATTGCCATTTTCATGCTTTTACGTAATCAGAATTTAAAATATTTTTGGATCATAATGATTCATGTGCTATAGGCATTTGCCTGGAGTTGGATAGTGGTGATTGTTCCCTATAGTAATTATATGAATTTTAGACAATTTGAGACAGTATGGAAGAGTTTCTATTTCTGTATGAGCCTTACTCATTATGGATTGCAAAGTGAAAACACTTTACAATCCTAAGACAGACTTATCTAAGTGTTGTTAAAAACGATCATTACCTTAGTTGGAGTGCGGAGGCACTGTCTATCTAGTTGGCTATTCCAATATCTTTAATACAGCCCAGTTTGATGTCAAATGGTTAGATGTTATAGTCAGATGTTACTATGACATAGTTCTTGTACTCTCCTTCATTGCCCCAACTAGCTGGGTACCCAACAAGCATGTTGGGAGTATAAATGTGGGACACTTATATCATATAGTTCAGCATATGCTGAATTATATTATTCAGTGCTTGGTCGAAATACAAAGAGGGGTTGCTACAGTTTGATCTGTTCACTATTTTGAGCGGTCCAAATGCCTTCAGTTTTGCAATATTCATCTGAAATAAAGTGCAGCAGTAGCATATTTGGCCAAATGAATGCTATCCCTCGGTACTCTTAACCTAACTTTAGAATTGGATCCATATGTGGGGTGTGCTGTGTGAAGTTGTTTTACTCATCTTTTGCTGCTTTATTTTTGTAGTGAAGTATCATATGATCTTTTGATTAAATTTGTGTAGATCCTTACTGAGGATGACGCTCCTCCGGCTGGGTGTGCAATAGATGTGGTGAATGAAAATCTATCAGTGTACCTTCAACTTCAAGGCGCTCTTAATGCAGAAGCTGAAATCGAAAAGCTCAGGAAAAAGAGAGAAGATATCTATAAGTGAGTTTCAATGCATCTAGATTTAAATTGGGCAACAATTTTTTTTTTTTTTTTTCCATGTCCACTGATATTAGTTTCTTCTAAATGAGATGACAATAATGCTTTTCTTTAGCAAATTTATTCCCAGTATCTTGCATCCTTTATAAAGGAGAACGTAGAGTCTTCATCTTTTAAAAAACTAGTGCAGGTTGCTCCTGATCTGTTTCTTTTATAATGCTATTTTTTCTGTACCCAAAGATAAACCTTTGAGAAGAATTAGAAACGGTTCTTTCTCCAACTTTTTGTAACCCTATAGAGCTTCTATAACAATTCTTTTGAAACAAGAGGAGGAAAATAGAACATTTCCAGCACTCTGGAAAGATCTTTTGAGGCATGCTCGGGAAAGATCTTCAGCTGTTGTGGGCTTGAGGCACTTTGTATCCATAAATCTGTGTTAATAGTTGGAAGTTCTCATAAACATGCGTTGGGTAGTGTAAGAAGGGTAAAAGAGTATACCCTCGAGTTGAATTGATAAAAATATATAGTACAAGAGATAGGTCTACTATAGTAACATTGCCTACTATGGTAATACTATAACTAGAATTACATACTGTATAATCTTACTCTATATATGATAATAATATACAGTATCCTAATATACCATAAGAAACTAAATATAGCGTAACATATTCTAAATATATCATAAGTTCATAACATCCTCCCGCAAGCTAAACATCCACTGTCCGGATGCGAAGATTGAGCCGCAATGCTGAAAACCGAGAAGGTGACAAAGGCTTTGAGAAAATATCAGCAAGTTGTTTATCGGAAGAGATGTGAACCAATTCTAAATCACCGGATTGGACTTTTTCGTGCAAGAACTGATGGTCAAGCTCAATGTTCTTTGTTCGAGCATGAAGAATAAGATTGGCTGTAAGATAAGTTGTGCTGAGATTATCACAATAGATGCTGATGGAGCGCCATAAGATCACACCAAGGTCACGAAGTAAACGTCGGATCCATACTGTCTCAGCAAGCGCGTAAGCCAAAGCACGATACTCTGCTTCAGAACTGGAACGAGAAATAGGCCCTGTTTGGCCTAGCTTTTTCAAAGTGATTTTAGGCTCAAAATCACTTTTGGGCTCTATAGAGTGTTTGGGAAAGGCCTCTGAAAAATCAGCTTCTGCTTTTCAAAAGCAGAAAACTGATTCTTCAATCCCCAAAAGTAGAAGCTGAAAAAACTTGCTTCTCAAAACTGATTCCCACACAAGCTGTTTTAGCACTTAAAATTTTTTATTAAAATACCAAAACTGCCCGTAAACATATAATAAAATTCTATTATATCCCTTTATAATTAATAACATCTTTGCCACCACCACCCACTCTCCCATTTACTTCACAGCCAACCCATCCTCTCTCCCACTTCATAGCTAACTCTCCACTCCAAAAAAAAAAAAAACTCACCCCTCCTCTCTTCTTCATCTCTCTCCCTTCTTCCTCTCCGGAGACGTTTTTTCTCCGGCGACACCTTTCCCTTCGGCAAACCTCCAAAGTTACTCTTTTTTTTTTCATACATATTTTTCTCCCTCCCTCTCTTGATTTCTATGCCTAAAATGCTCATCCCGACCCCGGATCCGCACCAGCGGGCTCCGGCTTTGCCGGATACAGCCTCGGATCCTCCTTTGAGTCGGATCCGGGCCCGGATCAGCATTGGCAGGATCTGGCAAAGATGGATCCCGCCAGCTTGGCCGGATCCGTGCGGGCGGGCTCCGGCTATGCCGGATCCGAGCCCGGATCAGCGCTGGCGGGATCCGACAAAGATAGATCCCGCCGGCTTGGTCGGATCTGCATCGATGATATGCATGTAATGTAAAATTATATTAAATAGTTATTGATAACTTGAAATATTGGCATGTAATATTAGTTAGTTTTAAGAATGACTAATATTAAATAACATTACAAAATCACTTAAGCAAAAAAATTTGCCAAACAGCTTTTTAAAATCACTTCAGCACAATCACTTTTCTACCAGACTCGGCCAAACGCTCTACAGCTTCTAACAAAAATCACTTTTCCAAATCAAAATCAATTCTGCAGAAATCACTTTTCGAGAAGCTAGGCCAAACGGGCCCATAGTGGGCTGTTTCTTAGCGTACCAGGAGATATGATTGGGCCCTAGAAATATACAATACTCAGAAGGATTGACGCAGTGGAAAATAAGAATGCCATAAAACAGCGCCCTGCGAATATAACGTAGAATGTGCTTGACCGCTTGCATGTGGAGTTCACGAGGTGCATGTAAATATTAGGCAACTGAGTTGACGGCATATGAGATATATTGTCTTGTGAAGATGAGATAATGGAGAGCACCAACGATCTGACGATAAATGTAGGGATCCTCAAGAGGGCGTCCCTCATGAGAAGAGAGACGAGAAATCAGAGAGAGCGGACTAGAGATGGGCTTACTGTCAAGAAGGTCGTGGCGCTGAAGTAGTTGATGCGCATATTTCTACTGAGTCAAATGAAGACCAGAAGACGAACGATTAACCTCAATGCCTAAGAAATAATGTAGCGGCCCGAGGTCCTTCATAGCAAATTCTCGTTATAAGGTGACAATAAGAGCCTCTAAAAGAGAAGAGGAACTTCTAGTGACAATAATATCATCAGCATATAATAGAAGAACAAGGGTGCCAAAAGAGGAATGACAAACAAACATTCAAGGATCAGCAGTACTGCCAACAAAACCAATTTCAGAAAGAAAATAAGTAAACCACTGAAACCAAGTCCGAGGTGCCTGTTTGAGACTATAGATCGCTTTTCGAAGACGGCAAACGTGATGAGGGAGAGAGGGATGCACAAAGCAGGCGGCTGTTTCATACAAACTTCTCCAGAGAGAGTACCATGAAGAAAGACATTCTTCACATCAAATTGTCGAAGAGACCATCCAGAGGAGAAAGCCACTGAAAGAACAGTACGAATAGTGGTCGACTTGACAACCGGAGAAAAGGTCTCATTAAAATCAATACCTTGTTGCTATTTGTAACCCTGAGCCACAAGCCGAGCCTCGAGACGCTTAAGAGAACCATTCGCCTTTTGCTTCACTTTATATACCCACTTGCAGCCAATAAGATTAACAGAAGAGGGAGGAGGAACAAGATCCCAAGTAGTATTGGTCAATAATGCATCAAATTCTTCAGCCATGGCTGCACGCCAATCTGCATCTTGAGAAGCTTCATGAAAAAAGGTAGGCGCAATAGGAAGAATAGAACGCGCAAAAGCGAGGAAGGAGGAAGACGTAGCTGAACCCTTAGTCATGGACCGAGTGAGCATAGAGTGTGTTTTGGCCGACAACGGAGGTTCAAAAGGGGAAGGAGGGGATACTGCAGTAGGCTAAGGGGAAGGTGGATGATCAGAGGTGGAAGGTAGCAGATCAATAGGGGGAGGTGAAGCAGCAGCAGGCCTGCTGGTGTGTCGTCTGGTATAGACTCGGAGTTCAGTTTGACCAGCAGGAGTGGCATCATTCTCATTACTAACCTGTTTGAGTAATATCAAGTAAATTTTCATTGCCAATAAAAATTTTTTCGTGCCCACTATAAGGTTTAGAGGAGGAGAGAATATCATAATGTGCGGTCATATGATTAGATGCTCCAGTGTCTGGATACCATACTTCCTTACCTGCTTTATGAAGGTTTATAGCAGCAAAAGTTTGAGGAACATCATCTGTAATAAAGGAATGATTGAAGCGTTGTCTGCACTGGAGGGCAGAATGATTGAACTTGCCACAGATTTGACATTGTGTGCTAGTTTGCCAGACTTTGGAATGTAAGGTTGGTGATTCAGAGTATAAGGTTGTTAAGGATTATTAGGTTGAGGGTGTGAATAGGTTCCAGGAGATCCCCGACCAGAGTTGTGTCTATCACGCTGTCCTCGGCCTCCACGATATCTACCTTCACGGCCTCCACGATTATCGCATCCACGATTGGCATAAAGAGCTTCATCGTCAATAGTGGGAATAGCAGAGGACGTCGTTACACTAGTACGACGTTGGACTTCCGTTTCTTTTTGCATTCAAAAGTGGGCTTATTTCTTTGTGTTTAGAGCACTAACAAAACCTCGATATTCTTCTGGTAGCCCTAGAAGAACAATCATGACCAAATTATGATCTGTCTCATTTACACCAATCACCTGAAGAGATGCCAATCGACCTGGTCTTTTGCATGTAATCACTCATGCTCATTGAGCCTTTCTTGATGCTCTGCAATTCAAACTTTATAGAAAGCCGTAGAAGCAATCTTATCAAGAAAATATGCCTTAATGGTTCTCCAAGCATCATATGCAGTTTTATGTGAGCTAGAAATGATCACTTGTAATATGCTAAGGGATAAAGTAGGATTAATGCATGAAAGTATAGTGGTATCTTTCCTTTTCCAACTTAAATATTTGGGATTTATAAACCCCTTCTTATCAGCAGTATCGATAGTCCGAGAAGGCACAATACTAGTTTCGTCAACATGTGATGTACCACCAAATACTAGTTTGAGAAGGCACAACACTAGTTTCGTCAGACTAGTTTCGATAGTCTGAGAAGGCACACACAAGATATGTGGACTCAGTAAGTTCTAGTGGTATGAGAGTTTTGATATTAACAATTGGCAAATTTGAGGTAGAAGAAGATATATTCGCCACCTTAAGAGAAAGATCCACCACTAGATATGAAAGAAAGATAAATTGGAATGTAGCGGACGAGAAAAATGAAGTACTTGGTTTCTACCAAACTAGCTGTACCCAGCGCACAAGAGAGGAACCACTTAGCACCAAACAAGAATGGCAGCACTAGGGAAAGGACCGAGCAACACGAGCAACTAGCGAGCGGCACTAGGATAGTTCGAGCGGCACCAGAAGAGCAAAAAAGAATCACAAAGAGGCTGAAATTACTGTAGCAGAAGTGCTGTAGCATTGATACTGTAGCAATACTGTAGTGCTGGTGCTGTAGCATTAGTACTATAACCCTGTTACTGTAGCAGTATTGTAACAGGGAGATAGAGGGCCAAGGATAAGGGGAGATAGAATACCAAAAGGAAAAGAACACCTATGGAAGAAGGTGAGAGTTGTGGTGGATGGTGGCTATGTATCGATATTATTAAATTAGGATTCCTGCTCTGATACCATGTAAGAAGGGCAAAAAAGTATACCCTTCTGAGTTGAATTGATGAAAATATATAGTACAAGAGATAGGTCTACTATAGTAACATTGTCAACTATAGTAATACTATAACTAGAATTTAACTAGAATTACATACTATATAATCATACTCTATATATATGATAATAATATACAGTATCCTAATATACCATAAGATACTAAATATAGCGTAACATATACTAAATATATCGTAACAAGTAGTCAATATATTTTCAGAGACTGCATTTAGTAAATTCTGGAGAGTAACTTTTATTGTCTCTGAGAATAACAGATATCATAGTATAAGCTAAAACGACTATAAATTTGCATTTGGATGCATTCAAGAATATTCTCGAGGATACCCTTAATAGCATTTGCATAGGAAGTCAAGAACAGTGTCTATATATATTTAAAAATTTAAGAGCACCCAATATTTTCTATAGAATAATAATATACATAATGTACATTAAAAATTCAGACTTTTATATTTAATCTAAATATAATATAAATTGTATGATATAAAACTAAAATTTTCATATAATGTTTCTATACTATCTATATTTCATGTAATAGTATATAATATTATATTGTACTATTTATGTTATATAATACACATTTTAATTTATATGCTTTACAGTGCTACATATATTATTATAATAATAGAAATTATGCTTACTAGAAAATATAGTATAAATTTTAAATTGTATTCATTATGTATATGTAATTTTAATGCAACTTTAAAAAATAATATTTAATATATATATTAAAATATTATAATAATGTATAATAAACTTAATAAATATATCACATTAATATTAATATATTATAATAATATATAATAAACTTAGTAAATAAAATAGTATATCACATTAATATAATTTATATTATATAATAATATTTTAATAAAAATATATTATGATAGAAATATTATTTATATAAATATATTTACTCAGTTATTTATTAATTTATATAAGAAAATAAAGAGGGGAACAACCTTATTCCAAGTTCCTTATAGGGAACAGCTCTTAATGGGTGGTTATAGGGAACAACTCTTAATGGGTGGTTCTAGAACAACCTGCTTTAGCTGGAACAACTTGTTCCATCATAGTGTAAAGATGTTTGGGTATAAGTAGGGTGATATCCCACTTGTTCCGGGGCATTCCCCAACGAAATGTAGCCGGATAGAACTATTTGAATGCATTAGCTTGTTCCTTTGAGATGTTGCCTACATACTGGCTATTGAAAACTGATTTACCTTTTCCGGATGTGGAACCCTAGATATTTGATAACCTGTCTATTCTGGAGCTTCTGGGTGGCTGTGAAAGTCGAAACTTGCTTCTGGGTCCATAAAGAAGCAGCTTTGACTTTTTATGTTTTTGGCCTTTTCGAAAAGTTCTACTTGAGCTGCACTCCTGTAGAAGCTCCAGGGACCAATCAGTCCTTCGATACATTTTTTTTGGCCTTATATTGCATACTTTTGTTGCGTAATGCTTCTCTGTTGCTATTTGCAGGCAACAGTCTATTCTATCTCAGAAGATAAATGCTTCGGGCTACAAGGAGAAAGCACCACAGAGTGTTCAAGAAGAAGACATGAAGAAGCTCAACTCTCTAATGGAAGAGCTGAAGATCATCTCGGAAGCTGAGAAAGATTTAGATCAGCTGATAGATGGAGGAAACTGAAGGACTGAATTACCGTTGGCAATTTCCCTGTCTTATTAAACATTCATATAGCATCAAAATTTTGTGATCATCTTATTGGAATTTCTCTGTGTAATTTTACGGGCATGAATGATGTTTTTCACTAATTGTCGGCAGGACTTGTTTTACCTTCTCCTTTTATTTATATTAAATGTTTGTAAGTAATGCTGACTTCTCAAAAAATGATTTTGAGGTTGGTTCTTTGTTTTGGGATTCCTTCTGAAAGAAAATTCTCATGCTGGCTATTGAAATTCGCTTGTCGGAAATTAGTGCTGTTAAACAGGAGTTTGATTTCTTTCTTTGTCTATTTATTTGAAGATTAAAGAAGCTATCTAGTGCTGATGCTGCAATGTAGATAACTTTTCGCTGATGACTGTATATATTTTTGTGGTGCCCTATAGTGTCTTCGCAGCCTCTTGTAAACTGGGGTTTCAAGCTGCAGTTTGGTTCAGGAGAAGTATTGGAACGAATGAAAAAGAGCAAGCTCATGTGGTTGCACTCCAGATGCGTTAAGCACCGTGGCCATCTAGGATTCAAATTAGCCTTTTGGGTTTAAATTTTCAGGGGAGACAAAAGAAAGTGTGATAAGATCATTATAAAAAGGTGGTCGTTGGATAATGACGTCGTCAGACACTTCAAAAAGGTGATGTATAGGTGGCGTTGCTCTTTTGTACTATAAATTATGAGGAGATTGTGAATCTATTTAGATACTATCAATCGTTTAGAGGGGGTGAATAGGTGTATAGGCTAAAAATATAAATTTTAATATTTTAAAAATAAATAAGAAAAATAAAATTGATACGCAGAGGTTTAAGTGAAAAACTTCAATTAGATGTAAAAAATTTACGGGACTAATATGTGATGACAATCCAATATGAATTAAAAGAATATAAGGTGATTACCGATTTTACAGACTCACACATCTCTTTTAATTCTATGGGCTCGTGCACACCACCGGATTGTCCACGCCCCACGTTCGAATCTATGAACGTCACGTCCCGAATCCACAAAACGCTCAATTTCGAATCCACGAAGCCTTCAACATGTTGAATCCGTGATACCTTCTCGAATCCACGAGCGCACTCCGTTCGGAGCAAGAAGAATCACGTTGGTGATGATTTATTGCTTAAAGAATCATTAAAGAACTGTAGAAGATATCTCTAAACAATTCTTAAACTGATTCTAGCAAATCATTAAGGCTTCGTTTGGGATTGCGGGGAGATTGCGTTACGTACGGTCAGAAACGACGATGGAAAATTACTGTTTGTTTTCGTACGTAATATTGCATTCTGCATATTGCGGTTAGTAGGTTACGATATATTTTCTGCGGTCTCATTGGAGAACGCAGAAACATATCCCTATATGCTTTTTCTCAACTCTATTTTATCTAATAGTGTTAGATTGACCTCAACACCAAACTAAGCCTAAGAATTAGGGCACCAAGAATCAACTTGAGAGAAGCTGATGTAAAATATGCAAAAAAGGCTACCTACAAGCTTTTAGGGTTTTTAAACGATAATCTATATTTTTTCACGTTTTGGAGACACCTCCACATTTTATTTATAGGTTTAGAAAACATTAGAATTAGATTAGAATTGAAAAATCCATATTTGGAAAGCTCGCGACGGGTTAGGGTCCAGACCTTATATCAGGGTTCAGACTTTTATGTTTCTAGGCGAGTCAAAGTCCAGACCTTACCTCAGGGGCTAGACCCTCCCTGCGTGAAAGCCAAGGAGGCTTACGGATTTCGGACCTTGCATCAGGGTCCGAATCCTGAAACTTGAAAAACTTAGTTTTTGAACTTTTAATCATTTTTTGCCAATTCTAATGTCTTCCAAACACATGTATATATCTATAAATTACCACTAACTTTATAAAAACTGACCAAGAATTGTGAATTCAAATAATGAGTCTTCAAGTCTTCAAACTTCATATTCTCTTTTCCAAACCTTTAAAACTCCGACTCAATCCATAACTATTCATCACGACACATCACGAAATATGCCAATACTAAAATCCGTGACAATCTCCCTCTTTGGCAATTTCGTGATAAAATTTAAAATTATATAAAAATGCTCATAATGCTTATCTCGCTAAAAGGAAAAATTAAAATTCATTGCCGTCACCAAAACAATGAACATCTCCGTGAAAGGTCCAAAGAAAATCAAAATTACAATTTTATGATTCATAAAACAAACTCTATGACTTAAACACACTCGGAGTTTTGAAGTTTTCAAAAACCTATAAAAAGATTACTTTTTGCACGAACAATATTAGTAATAAAAATATCAAAATCTCTCCCCCTTTGTTCACGCGTCTAAGTTTTATTTAGCAACTCTCAAAACTATCACAATCTTTCTCTCGATTTTTTTTTTCTTAAATTTTCAATATCGTCATCTCCGTCTCCCCTTTTTTATCAAAAATTATCAAAAGAAAAACACTAAAAATAGAAGTATTGGAATATAGTACACAATAAAAACAAGTTAAAAACTTTTTCAATTGTGAAATTACATGTGATAAAATGTCAAAATATGATGATCGCATTGTGAAAACAATATTAGTGCATGTGTAGTGTCCCTGATGTTTAGCTGTCTGAGAGACTTCAGTATCAGTGGCTTGTCGACACGTTTGGAGAGTGTCGGGACAAGTCGGAGTCGTTTTGGCGCGAATTGGACGCAAAATGGACTCGGCGCAGTACGAGAGTGGAGAGCTGACACTGAAATCTGCAAAGTGCAGGATTTCAGTGTTGAGTACCGATATCTAAGAGGAGTCCTGGTACCCCAGAGGGATTTTTGAACTAGATGCTCTCAGGTTTGCGCAGCTTGATGTTGAGTACCAGTACTTGTTGTTGAGTACCGGTACCGAGCTTGAGTATCGGTACTGTATTGGGCTGGTACCGGTACCCAGCACACGAGATTGCAGATTGAGGGCCGAGTACCGGTATTCAAGTTCAGTACCGGTACCCTAGCGGCAGAAGTGAGTTGGTAAGGGGTATTTTTTTAGTCTTTTTGGTCGTCGATCGTATCGCCAACCACGCCCAGCCTATTTATCTACCTGAGAAGCTTGGAGAACCAGTATACTTCTCCTTTCCCTCTCCCTCTCTAGTTTGTGTACGCCGTTCGTTGGGAAGTCGAGGGTTGAGCTCGTGTGGATTCTTCACTTGCTAGGAGGACTGGTCGTGCACGTGGGTCATCTCGGTTGAACCGTTGGAGGGCGAGCGAGCGTGCAGAGTTTCTCCTTTCAACTTCTACCTGACGTTGGACGAGCGTTCGAGGTGGGTTGATGTTTACCGAAATCGTCGGATTTCCTCCTAAGTCGTAGAGTTGTTAGCATGTGGTTCTTGTTTTGGTTTTCATGTTAGTAGCTCAAATTCAGAAAATGCATGCTTTACGAAATCTGAGTTTTGGAGCACGATCTAGTAATTTAGACAAATTTATATGCTGAACCTGGAATTGACTTAGGAGAAAACTAGTTAAACCTATACTGTCACTTTTCGAAAAGTTACTAGATTTAGCTTTGAAAGCTGTTGCTCTTTTGTATCACCGTTGTTAGTGCATAATGGATACTCAGATTAGTGTAGGTTGAGTTTACGCTCGCGCTGAGGAGCTGAGTTAGTTTTTATAGTTGAGTTAGTCTGTGTTGGACTGTTGGGTGCCGCCGGGACGGATGGTGGACCCAAATTTTTGTATCTTGCATCAGATTGTGCCAAGGGCATGTAGCACACTGGACCTGTGCAAATTGCGAGGTTCGAGTGATTGGATGTGTTCCGAGCTTTTCCACATTTGATGGAGGGTCGTATAATGTTTTCGGACCTAAAAAAGTTCAAAAATTTGAGTTCTAAACGAGTCCTGAGAGTTTTTACTCTCGGGGACCGGTCCTTGGCTGGGAGAGACCGGTTCCCCCCCCGGAACAGTATTGCGGCAGCCTTGAGGCAACCGGTTCCTGGTGGATGAGACCGGTCCCCGAGCGCGTCCACGCGGGGAGAGACCGGTCCCATGCGGTGAGAGACCGGTTCCCGAATGTTGAATTTTCGGGGCAGACCAAGAGACCGGTCCCAGGTCGGGGAGACCGGTCCCTCAGTCCGAAAACTGCCCAGTCCGGGCTGATGCAATATTGGAAAATTGAGGGGCCTTTTTGGATTTTGTTACATTTGATGGCCTATATGGCCATTTCACCCTCTCCCTTTTCTCATTTCTCTTTCTCTCATTCTCCCAACACCCTAGATAGAGAAGGAGAAGAAGGAAGAGAAGCAGAAGAAGGAGAAGAAGAGGAGGAGGATCTAGCTTGAGGACTTGGAGCATTTTCCTCTCATTCTCTTCCCACCTTGTTGGTGCTTGGAGGCTTGGTCTTGGAGCTTGCAAGAGAGGAGATCTTCACTCTTGGAGCTTGGATTGGAGCTTCTAAGGAGGTCGGTTGCTCATTTCTTCCCTCTAGACCATGTTTTGTTGGTTTTTAGGAGATGAAACCCTAGAATGAGGTTTAGGGTTGATTTTGGCGATTTTGATTTTAGGGCTTTTGGAGCTCAATTTCTTGGATTAGAACCTTCCTCTAGGTTCCATTGGAAGGGTCCTAGCTTTCTTTTGAAGCTTGAAAAGAGATTTTTTTCTCTATAGGTGATATTTTGGCCCTTTTGCTTGATAGGTTAATGTTTGAGCTAATAGTTGTTCGTTTACTTCTTATAGCTCACTTTTTGATGCTTCTAGGGTGCTAGGAGATTAGTGGACATCTTCGTTGGAGCAAACGAAGGGTTGCGCGAAGTTCGGTGGGTTTGACCTAGTCTAGCATATGAGAAATTCTCATATCCTATGTTTTATGCTTCGTAGAGTAAAAATTTATACATTTCCATGATAAATGTAATTATTGTGAATTTTAGGATGCTTAACATGCTTATGTTATGTGTGATGATTTTCGGACCTCTATGTAGTAGAGAACTAGCATGTGGAACTTATACATGATTGGCATCCTATTGAGACTTGGAATCATAATTCCTATTGTGAAAATGAGCATTACTTGCATACATTTAAAGCTATTCCTACTTAAGACTTAAAGAATCTTAGTAAGCCATAAAGAGGCTCGGAGACTTGTACTACTTGTGAATAATTGGGCTAATGTCATAAAGGGACATTGAGCTCGGGTTGAATGAGAACTAGTACTAATGTCATGAATGGGACATAAATTATGAAATGTATTAACTTATAACAAGCTTAAGTGTCATAAAGAGGCACTAAGTATAGTGAGTGTTGGAACATCACTTTGAGACATACAACTAGATCTTTGAGATGCTAGTGACTTTTACCATGTTAGAAACATGATGATTGGGTATTTGAGACGTTGACTACGCTTGCTTGCCATTTATACTCATTCGCACATGCTTGTGAGGGTCGCTCCTAACAAGCCGGCACTCCGGAGTTGGCCTACGCGACTTATGCTCTCTCGTACAGTATCGAGAAACCTACGGGGTCGGGAGGGATAGACTCATTCCTAGAGTGAGAATGCTGGAGCTACCACCGACACTTAGGTGGCACAAGCTGGACTACATTTATGTAGGTCCTAGAACATGATTAAACAATGACATTTAATCGGGAGATAACAATCACTACTAGATAGGATTAGTAGTTGGATTACTTTGACATGCTTATAGCATAGTGTTGAGACATGTAGTATACTTGGTTGCCATGATAGAGCAAAATCATCATATATTGATAGAACGGATCATGTTATCTACTTGCTTGCCACGTTGGGACATAGTAGTCATGCATGGGGTATACCATATCTTGGAGTGAGGCTACTATGCTATCGGAAGCACGGAGCCTTCCGTGCTTCCAGCTCGTTTTCGATGTTGCGACTTTCGAATCGTCGATCGACTCCGTTAAACTTGATCTAGAGTATTTGAAGTACCTAGAAAATAAATTTTATGATTTTACGATATCATTTGCCTAGTGAACGAAGGGGCTCAAAATCAACGGCTGAAAATAAAAATCTTACAAAATGTAATAATATGACATTAAAATTTTAAATCAAAGATATTGATCTTGTTTTATATAGTATAAAGAATTTTCTATCAAAATTTCACGTGATTTGGATATTTCTACACCGTTAAACTTGCAAACGGCTCACTACGGCCATTGAAATTTATTGATTTTGAGCCCATTCGATCACTAGGCAAATGATATCAAAAAATAATAAAATTTATTTTCTAGGTACTCTAAATACTCTAGATCAAGTTTAACGGAGCCGATCGACGATTCGAAAGTCGCAACATCGAAAACGAGCTGGAAGCACGGAAGGCTCCGTGCTTCCGATAGCATAGTAGCCTCACTCCCATATCTTGATAGAATATATGTTCAATACATTAACATCTTATGGTTTCTGGCATAGTAAATTTAGCAAACAATACTTGTTCTTACATTTACTATTTATTATTGTTATTGTTGCTTATCGTACTTACCCTTTTCTTTTGGGGCCTAGTGGTGCATTGAGCTGAGGTCAGTAATTGCCCACTGGGAACTATAAATTATAGTTTTCACGCCCTCTATTTTATGTTTTTTTTTTCAGAGCCTTCCACGCCGAGAGAGGCTAGGGACCGCGGAAAGGGTATCGCCTCAAGCTAGTTTGCTTCGAGGGACATGTTGATAGGTGATCTACCTCTCGTTGTTTTTTTTTTGGATAGGTTGAGAGTTGTACCAGTGTATTAGAGACCACCCATTTTGCGTACTTTTGAGATGGTTATTGTATAACTTTATGTTTTCTCTTTAATATTTAGTTGTTTCTACTTCTCTTATCATAGATTATAGATGTGTACTTGCTCTGATACCAAACTAATCTGTCATGCCCCGGGGCCGGCAGAGGCCCTCCCGGTAGCGCGCCCAGACTCGCCATATGTCTACACATATAAAGCGTCTACAACAACAACGGAAATAAAGCAAGAGTCTTTTTGGAGAGGTTGAGAGTTGTACCAGTGTATTAGATACCACCTATTTTGCATACTTTTGAGATGGTTATTGTATAATTTTATATTTCCTCATTAATATTTAGTTGTTCCTACTTCTCTTATCATAGATTATATATGTGTACTTGCTCTGATATCTCTAGTTGTAGATTATCTCTTGCTTTATTTTCGCTGTTGTTGTAGACGCCTTATATGTGTAGACATATGGCGGGTCTGGGCGCCCTANGATTATATATGTGTACTTGCTCTGATATCTCTAGTTGTAGATTATCTCTTGCTTTATTTTCGCTGTTGTTGTAGACGCCTTATATGTGTAGACATGGGACGTGACAGGGCACGTGAGCTTCGGTTGTTAGACCAGTTTGACTCATTTGTATTGACTATAGCCTGTGAGAGCCTGATTGAGCTCGGTAGAGACACACTTGCATACTCAGTTAGGTCACGCCCACGAGTGCCGCTCCGAAGTGAGGTTTTGACTTGCGTTGATGTCGCAGCAGTCCTGTTTGGACGGTTTGCGTGGACCGGCCACCCCTGTAGGTGGTGTACGGTATAGCTTGGTTATAGGCATGGTGGGTCCGTTTGGGCAACCCGTGTGAGATTGGGTCAGTGGTAGCTAGTGATGCATGTTCATGTCTATAGATAGTTGGTTTTGATAGCGATAGTACAGAGGCATGTAGTTGTAGAGTTCTTTCCATCTTTTCTTACTATCCTGTGTATATCATTACTGTAGATTTAGTGTGTAGGTCGTTGAGGTCAGTGACGGTACCCACTGAGAACTACTCTAGTTTGCAGTAGTTCTTACACTCAGTTGTTGCCACCTTTATGCAGAGCCTTCGTCTGCGGCTACTGCTGTTACTGATTCTTACCGTGGTAAGGAAGTCGCTAGTTAGATCCCTACCAGTCTTGGTTGCTGTGCTAACGGAGTACCCGTCAGAAGTAGTGGGTTGTTTTCCTGTACATACTTTATGTGTTGTGTACTCGCTGGAGCGAGGTGTTGTGGTGGACTTTTGTATGTATTGAACTTTTTATGTTCTATATATGTTTTTAGTTCTAGTAGCTCTATATACTTGGTTGTACACTTGGTTGTAGTTATAATTGCTTACAAGTATAGCTATCGTTTCGTATACACGAAAAATTTCTATATATACGACGGGTCTGTTGGCGTGCCCGAAAAAACTTGATAATCCGGGACGTGACAGCATGAACATGATAAATTCACATAGATTTCTTTCAATTCTTAATAATTTCATAAAAATTAAGAATTTTACTACAAAATCACTAAGATGTAGATAAAATATTACAACATTTTTTAATCAATATATATTTCAAATTTAAGTCATCAAAAATAATCTTGAAGCTCAAAAACTATCAAGATATAACGGATTACAAAAATGACTCTATTCACCAAATGACATAAATTTGTCGCATAAACGTTTAAATTTGAGATCAAGCAAAAAATGCACAGGGGTGGCTTTTTGAGCATTTTTTCAATATACCTTATAGCTCCGAATTTTTTTAATTTTAATATGCACGCATTTTCAACTTTTTCGATTATGCATTTTAATTTTCATGTGGTAACTTTACACACTTACCGAACGATCGGGGTGCTTGGACCGTGCCAGCCGGACGAGCACGGCCCGGAACCCAAGGCCCAAAGCAATTGCCTTGGACCCTGGAGTTTAAGCTCCTAAGGAGGGCCGAGGTGTGCCTACAAGCCCTCCTTCCTATGAGCTTTCCTCCCAACGTCTGCGTATAAGACCTTGGGAGGAGTGGTCTTAGTCCATTGGACCAAAATCAATCTCATTTTATTTTTTTTCAAAAAAATAATATAAATTTATTTATTTTTTTTAAAAATCAAATATTTACTTTAGTATAATTATTTTTATAATTTTTTAATATTTTAATTAAAATACTAATTTAAATGAAAATATTTTTTATTTATATTTTAAAATTTCATACTAAAATTTTTAAATTTTTTTTAAAAATAAATATTTTACTATACCTGCTCGAAGAACAACCTTGCCCGGCACGACCCGTCTCTTCCGGGTCGAAGAGCCTTGTCGGGCCAGAGGCTATGCTGCCTGTGCTCGACACAGTCTGGCCCGAAATTAAAGCCAGGCCTAGCTGGAGTGGCCCCTAGCCCGTTTCAGCCCGAAAAATATGGGCCATGTCGGCTCGGCATAGCCCACATTACACCTCTAGATAAAGGTAAAATAAACAATAGAGAAAAATAGTTAACAAATACCAATATTTAAAAAATACCAAGTTGAATAACGATATGGGAATGTTATTGGGTCAATAATCACTGGTGCAACTAATGGATCAACCACGAGTTGACAGAGTAACATCTCAATGGTATTAATATTTAATTATTATTTTAAATTTTTATTAGATAAAAAATGTACACATATTGTTATTCTAATATTATACTAAGTTGTGAAATAATAAGTTTTAGAACAAACTAAATAGATATAAGTTCTCAATTTTCATTTCTTAAAATCAGCAAGTTATTTTTAATTCATTAGATTTTAATATAGCTTAATTAAAAAATTCAGCTGGTTTGATTAAAATTGAACTGGCTCACTAGCTTATGGTTGAATCACCGGTTCGAACAATTCCTAGTGTTTTTTTGACTTAGCCTTTTCAAAAGGTCGAATCAAAACACATTATGAACTGTGATTTTTTGACATATCCGGTTCAAAAGATTGAACCGATCAACTTGTGGGCTTCGGTGGAACTGGCCGGTTCAACCTTGTTTTTAAATCATTGACAAATACACCAGACATAAATTTTAGGATTAATTTCATACAAGTCTCTACAAATATAGTAAGTTGTAAATATATTCCTATAAAGTTCAACTTTCATATGGTGTCCCTATAAAAGTCCTAATATTTTTAAATATATTCCTCTGGTTTGTTACCATTAAAACACTATTTATACTTTTTTACCATCACAAATATATTCCTCCAAAAATCCTGATTGTTAATTTAAGAGAAGTAAAAAGATTAATTGACCTCACTAACTAATTAGGGTTAAGTATTTTACCTATTGTTAGCTATTTTGTTTTTCTAATGGATCTTAACGGCAGGAACATATATAAAAATATCAGAACTTTTATAGAAATAACATATGAAAGTTGAACTTTATAGAAATATATTTGCACTTCATTATATATGCAGGCACCTGTATGAAATTAATCCTAAATTTTTTATAGATGCAATAGTTGTGGGTAGGCAATAATTTATTCGTTGAAGGAAATTCTTTTAAGGCTATGTTTGGTTGGGGGATAAAGGTGGAATAAAGGGTTTATTCCACCCTTATCCTCCAAACACAAATAAAAAATGGTGGGAACACTAATTCCCTCCTTAACGGGCTATTCTAGAATAGCCCGTTAAGGGATGGGTTCCACCCGTGAAGAGAGAGAGAGAGAGAGAGAGTGTGTGTGTGTGTGTGTGAGTGAGAGAATTTTTAATTTATTATAAAATTTAAATTTCGTAAGTTTAAAAATTAAAATTTATAATTTTTAAAATTACAAAATTTAAAATTTAAAATTTAAAATGTTTAATTTTAAATTTTAAAATTTGATATTTTAAATTTTTTATTTAGAATTTGATATTTTGTATTTTTAAATTAAAATTTCATCTTAAATTTAAAGTTTAAAATTTAAAATTTAAAATTTTAATTTTTTTTAAATTATAAATTTGAGATTTTAAAATTTTAAAATTTAATTTTGATTTTTTAAAATATAAATATAAAATAAAAAATTTTAATTCTAGTATAGAGAAAAAAATAATAATATTATTTTTTATTTATAACTATCCACTTTAATTCTTATTTCATCTTACCTAAACAAACGCTATTTTTCTTATTTCTAGGAATAATCTAATTTTCATCCAAACGCAAAACTAATATAATCCCCGCTTATATTTTGTCGAACTCGAAAGTTTGAGGACCAAAATGAAACTGAAAGCTCAGGGACTAATGGTGCAATTTTACACTGACTAAAATCCAACAAAGATACAAGAAAATCCTCGAAATGTATATACCAGATTCTGATGAGATGACCAAGACGAATCACATTCACGAATTGTAACAACCGAGTTATAACCAATAGTCATGATAACATAGCCGGTGAATCTCAAATTCTCATGTAGAAAGAAGGGAGCAGATCTAACTGTGATGAATCAAGTAAATTAGAAGAGAAAGAAATTAAGCGAGATCTCCCTTTCACATTGAATTAAGAAGAGATGAATTAAACAAGAAATTTGGGCATGCAGAATATATAAGAGATCAAAACTAACATGATCAGGTCTGTGAATCGCTGTTCTTCCGCTGGGGTTCCCTCTCCTGGAGCAGCAGCGCGCCGGCCTCCTCCTCGTCGTCGTGGTGAGCCTGCAGGGCAGCAGCGGCGGCGGCGGCCTTCTTCTCGGCCTCCTTGGCCTTGAGGGCCTGCAGCTTGACGTGGTTGTAGTAGGCGACGCCGAGGAAGGCGATGCCGTAGCCGAAGAGGTTGACGGGGGTGACGGTGTCCTTGATCACCGACCACGAGAAGGCGATTAGCAGCCAGTCCTTCACCACCCCGGCCACGTTCATGGTCAGCGCCGACGTCTTCCCGACCAGCAGGAACACCGCCAGGTTCAGCGCGAACGCGCAGACGGAGTTGGTGCCGAAGACGACGACGTCCGGCCGGAACGACGACGCCGCCGCGCGGAGCGTCGGCAGCTCCACGAAGTACCTATAAAATATATTTATTAGAAGGGTTAATTAATAAGGATATATAATATGTATTGTATTGTATTGTATTGTATATAAAACATGTTGTATTATATATATATATTAATTATTATAACATTAATAAGAAGGAGAAAAAGGAGATGGAGAATTAGAAGAAGAATTAGCTAGCTAGTAGTTAGTTACTCCAGCTATACCAAGGGAGGAGGAGGAAGAGGAAGCAGCAGGGGGCGACGTAGTAGAGGGAGGTGATGGGGTTGAGGGAGATGCCCTTGGAGGTGAGCAGGATCTGGATGAGGACGAGGCGGGTGGCCTCGAAGGCGACGGCGGCGAGCTGGAGGGCGACGCCGCGGGCGTCGAACCTGGCCTCGCCGTAGGCGGCGACGGCGACGCCGAGGGAGATGGAGAGCATGTTGGCCATGGCGGAGGCCCGGAAGCCCTCCTTCCCGAAGGCCACGCCGACGGAGTAGACGGCGACGGGCATGAGCGCCTTGAGCATCTGGATGAAGGAGACGGAGAGGTAGATGTAGGCGGAGTTGGAGAACCAGAGGGAGAGCGCGTACAGCGCGCCGATGGGGACCACGGACCGCCCGTACAGCGCCGCCGACATCGGGGGCGCGCTCGGAGGGTCGACGAGCCGCAGCACGCGGACCAGCGCGAAGGCCAGCGACGAGCAGAAGGCCATGTGGATGAGGGTCAGCGAGATGGGGAAGGGCCACCCGTACATCTTCGGGTCCAGGATGTACTTGTTGTACACGATCACCGTGAAGCTCAGCATGATCCAGATCGAAACGTACGCGTACGACGCCACAACTTTCCGCATCACACTACTGCCGCCGTCGCCGCCGCCGCCCGCGCCGCCGTCCCGGCCTCCCATTCTGCAGATCGAAGGAGGAGGAGGAGTGGATCTCGGATTCTCGATCGATGGAGGAGGGGGGAGGGATTTGGTGGGGGTGGGGACAAGTTTGGGGGGGCGGGGGGATGCGTGTGTGCGTGTGTGTGTAAAAACTACTTAAGATGACAAAGGGTAGATAAAGGGTCCTCGATGAGCGGTTCTGTCACGGTTCTGTAGAAAAATTCTAAAATCTCTAATAACTAATTAAAAATTTTATCTGAAATTTACCTATTCGATTATAATTTTTAAAAAAATTAATTTTATTTTATTTTTTAATAAAAAATATAATTGATTGAGAATATATAATGTGATGCAAGTATATATTACATAATAATATACTTAAGTACACGTACACTATTTTGATTACTCTCTCTTTCTTTGTTTTTTTCGCCTTTTTTTTTTTTTTTGGTCTTTTTACGGGTTTGGACCTATGGGAGGTTTCAACCTATGATATTGAGGCACATTCGCAAGTTTTAGTGCCAATTTTACCCAATCGATATTATTTATTATTACTCATTGATGTTTACAGACCCCTCAACTGTAGACCATATATTTTAGGCCTGGAAATTAAGCCCCTCGAACTTTTGTTTTCATTGCGAGGTTATTTTAGTCCACATAATTAACGATATTTCGGTGGTTACAGCAACAATGGCACGAGGTGCTCGACTTAACTGTAGCACTTAAACCAATATTCAAGTTAACCACAGTTCCAATACTGTAGTTGGATAAAGTAACCTTGAGCAAGTTGTATGCCTACCTCCCTAATAAGATTTTAAACATAATATTTTATTTCCCTACAATAAAAGATTATCTTATCTCCACATATAAAATAATAAAATTTATTAAATACACTTTTCAACCATTATTCAGGTCAAATATTTTTTATAGGGCTATTTAAAATTTTAAACTATATATATTTTTTTCTAACTTGCATTTGTAAGGCACGGAGACATCGAAATGCAATATACATACCTACAACTTTTTTTTTTTTTTACATTTTTTTTCCTATGCATTACAAGAGAAGATTAGTTTTTTTTTCATATTTTAAAACTTCATAAGATTTATCATATGCAAAAGATAGTTGCCATTCAGTTATTCCCACTTATGAAGAAACTTTATTAAACTATTTGGTTAAACATAATTAAAATATAAATAAATTAGAAAATTATGGTCGAAAGTGCTAAAGTTCAGAATATGTTTTGTATATTTATCTCCTTTTTTATTCACATCAAATCAAATTTGGTTGAAAAAGTTTATTTTTTCCAAAATATATATTATTATTTTATTATTATTATATACATTAAACATGGTGGGCGGGGGTCTTGGTGTATTTTGTGATTTTTTTTCTTTTTTTCTCGCTTAACTTGTTAATAAGGCTAAGTAGGACCCTTTTTTCGATCCAACTAATCCTGTCGAATTGATCAAAATCTAACCCGAACACAACTCCATGAGGAACCCAAACGAAATGATCAAAACCTAACCCATTATATATATATATATATATATAGAGAGAGAGAGAGAGAGAGAGAGAGAGAGAGAGAGAGAGAGAGAGTCTGACTGCTATGCTATCGATAGCACCAAACACTTGGTGCTATCAAGTTTTATACCGTTAGATTAACCCCTTTGATTATTTTTATCTGTTAGATTATATTATTCAACCAACTGCCCACTCAACCCTAGGGGGAGCACATCATCCTAGCCGCACATTTCTTAATCCAAGGATTAAAAAACTAATAGCACCAACAACTTAGTGCTATTAATAGTATTCCAGCTTAATTCTATATATATATAGAACTAGACTGTAATACTATCAATAGCACAAAGCTATTGGTACTATTAGTTTTTTAACCCTTGGATTGAGAAATGTGTGATTAGGATGATGTGGGCTCTTTAGGATTGAGTGAGTGGTTGGTTGAATAGTATAATCTAACTGGTAAAAATAATCAAAGTGTTAAATCTAACGATGGAAAACTCGATAGCACCAAATCTTTGGTGCTATCGATAGTATCCCAGCTGGACTCTCTCTCTCTCTCTCTCTCTATATATATATATAGTAGAGCTATTATGCTATCGGAAGTATAAAGTAGTTGGTGCTTTCGATTTTTTAGCCTTTAGATCAACCCCATTGATCATTTCTAATCATTAGATTAATATTATTAATCAAGGGGACGACTCAACCCTAAGGGGACCGCTATTATCCCAACCGTAGAATTTTTGATCCAAGGGTTAAAAAATCGGAAGTATCAACTACTTTATGCGTCTGATAGTATAATATAGTAGCTCTACACTATATATATATATATACCAAGTTGTTTATAAGGATGCGGCTTCCAAATCGACGGCTCCGTTAAATTTGATCTATACTATTGAAAGTATTTGAAAACTAAATTTCATAATTTTTTGACATTATTTATCTATCGGCTCCGTGCTACCGATAGTATACCAGCCTAGCACTCTCTCTCTCTCTCTCTCTCTCTCTCTATATATATATATATATATATATATAAAACTAGGCTGGAATACTATCAATAGCACCAAGTTATTGGTGCTATTAGATTTTTAGTTCTTGGATTGAGAAATGTGCAGTTAGGATAATATGGGCCTCCTAGGATTGAGTGGATGGTTGATTGAATAGTATAATCTAACGAATAAAAATAAACAAGGGGTTAAATCTAACGGTGGAAAACTCGATAGCACGAAAACCTTAGTGCTATTGATAGTATCCCAGCCGGACTCTATATATATATATTCTCCTTTTGTTTTAAGAGTCGAGCTACTATATTATCGGAAATATGGAGTATATGATATTTTCGACTTTTTAGCCCTTAAATTAATTTCTTTGATCATTTCTAATATTTGAATTAATATTATTATTCCGTGAAGACCACTCAACGCTAAAAATGCTATTCAATTTTAGAAAAAATCGCAATAATCAAACCGTATAATTTTTTATACAAAGATCAAAAAATTAAAAACATCAAATTCTCTGTACCTCCCGTAACATGGTACCTCTACATTTGTTTTAATAAACTGTGATCGTACATTAATTGCTTAAGGCAACTATTCAAGCCTAAAACCACGGCTTTTGAAAACAAAATTAAAGTTTTACAGTTTCGATTTTCAAACGAACTTATTCTCCAACTCTTTACACATTACGTTATAAGATTGGAGCATTAAATAAAATTTCGCATTTGATACCCATTACTACCTACCATTGTATACTTAGCTTCACTCGATATTTACAGAAATAACGATTATTAAATAATAAACGAATAGAACAAAAATAGAATGTGTGTGGAAGAGAGTGAGTAACTCGAGGATACGGTGTAATAAACGTAGCCACGGGAGGCGTAGCTTACACGCTGGGCAACATCTTCATTGAAACGCAAACCCTAGAAAGTAATTATTTCACTCCCACCCCGCTAAACGAGGAAATCTACTATAGAACACTTACAGCGAATAATTCATAATTAATTAATCATATTTTTTTATTTAAAAAATATAATGGCCAGTTTGCATAAAAAATTCACTAGTTTTGCGCTTTTGTAAAAGTTGGCCACATTTTTTGATTTTGCAGATTCGGAGCAAATTTTCAACAAACTGATCAAAATATCCTTAATATTTTTTCTCTCTCCTCTTTTTTTCTCTCGTTCTTTTTGTCTCTCTCCGAAAAAGGCAGCGGAGGCAAAGGCGGAAACAGCCGGCCTCGCCTCTGCCTCTGCCTCGCATGCCCTCGCCCGTGCTACCCCCGCTCTCCTCGCCTTCGACCCTGCTAAGGCTGCGCTGCGACCCTCCTTCTCCACTAGGGCACGGCAACGTCGAGGCACGGCGACGTCGAGGCGCAGACTCTTCTCCTCCACCGTGCGTCGGAATGCCGCGACGTCATCGAAAGCGGCTTGCCTCCGACGACGTCACGGTGATTGCGATAAAGAGCAAGAGAGAGGTGATGACAAAAAAAAAAAAATTATAGATAAAAAAATAAGAATAATAAAAAACAAAAAAAAATTCCTACAAAAAAGATCATAAAATATAGAAATAAAAAGAAGATGATAAAATTACACTGTTAAAATAAAATTACACCGTTTTAAAAAAAATTTATACTATTTTAATAAAAATTACACTATTAGATATAAAAGTTACACTCTTTTAAAATAAATTTTACAGTATTTAGACCAAAGTTGCACTATTTAAAAAAATTTTGCACTATTTATTTTACTTTTCTTTTTCTTTTTCTCTTCTTCTTCTTCTTCTGTTGCCGCCTCCCGCCGGGCGGGCCGAGGCCCCCCTCCTCCGCATGCCCCGCCCGGACCCCGCCTCCTACGCCTCCGTCCTCCTCGCCCTCGCCCTCTCCGCCGCGCCCCACCGCGCCCTTCCCCTCTACGCCCACCTCCGCCTGCTCTGCTGCCGCCTCCGCCCTCCTCCACATGCCCCGCTCCAAGAACACAGATAGCTAGCATTTATAGCGGTTCCTTTTGATCCTAGAAAACATCCGAAAAAACTGGCTACGGAACTACCGAGCAGAGGCAAAAAGACAATAAGTAGATACATAAGATCCAGTGTCTTAAAAAAAAAAAAATCAGACAATGTTCGAGCGGCCTGTCATTGAGACAAAAACGTGTTAAGCATATAAGCACTTTCGACTTGACTTGCAGTGGTCAGTCACGCAAGACAGTCAGAGAGTTTAGTTCTTCAGAGTCGTTCGACCGGACGTACTTTCACCGCTGTAGACCGGCCTCAACTCTGACTATGGAGATTCCATTCCGTCTCTATCTATGTCATTTCGAGAGACGACTTTCTCGAGAGTCCCCTTTGGTTAATGAAGGTACCGGGACATATCAACCATGACAATAGTGAAATTCTATTAATAGTCAGATAGCCCCAATCATGGCTACTAATTAGGAACCAAAAACCAGACTAGTCCTCAAAGAGGGATTTGCGCGCTTGCTGAATCCTTGCAGCTTACTGTACGAAATTCTATCTTTAGTTGATCCGTAGGCTTACTCTACTGTTGGCACACCTGAAAATATTGCTCCAGAAGTTTTACTGGGTTATGGGATGGAATGTAATTGGTAAGCCTTATATCTAGCCCGCAAGGTGTTCGACGAAATGCCCGTGAGGGACCTGCTCGCATGGACCGCGCTCGTCCACGGTCGTCCACGGCCTCTTGCGCCTGCGGGGTGAATGCGGGGTCGGTGAGGCGCGCACGCGACGAGAAGGGCGAAGGCGGCGGCAGGGCCGGTGCGGTGGCGGAGCAGGTGGAGGTGGGCGTAGGGGGGGAGGGCGTGGTGGGGCGTGGCGGAGCGGGAGAGGGCAAGGAGGATGGAGGCGTAGGAGGCGGGGTCGGGGAGGGACATGTGGAGGAGGTGGGCCTCGCGCTAGGCGGGAGGCGGCAGCGAAAGAAAAAGGAGAAGAAGAGAGAGAAAAAGAAAAAAAAAACAAATGGTGCAAAATTTTTCTAAATAGTGCAATTTTGGTCTAAATAGTGTAAAATTCATTTCAAAAGACTATAATTTTTATATCTAATAGTGCAATTTTTATTAAAATAGTACAATTTTTTTTTAAAACAGTGTAATCTTGTTTTAACACTGCAATTTTATCATCTTCTTTCTTTTTTTATTTTCTTTGCTCTTTTTTGTAGGAAAAAAATATTTTTTATTTTTATTTTTTATTATTCTTACTTTTTTTCTTTGTAATTTTTTTTTTGTCACCACCTCTCTCTTGCTTTTTATCGCAACCACCGCGATGTCGTCGGAGGCAATCTCGCCGCCTCCGACGACGTTGCGGCATTTCGACTCGCGGTAGAGGAGACGCGCGGTGGAGGAGAAGAGCCTGCGCCTCGACGTCACCGTGCCCTAGTGGAGAAGGAGGGTCGCGGCACGGTCTCAGCAGGGTCGGAGGCGAGGAGAGCGGGAGTGCACGTGCGAGGGCAAGGGCGTGCGAGGCAGAGGCGAGGCGGGCTGTTCCCGCCTACGCCTCCGCCTCCGCTGCCTTTTTCGGAGAGAGAAAATAAGAAGGAGAGAAAAAAAAAAGAGGAGAGAGAAAAAGTAATAAGGGTATTTTGGTCAGTTCGTTGAAAATCTAACCCGAATCTGCAAAATCGAAAAATGTGACCCACTTTTGGAAAAACGCAAAACTAGTGGATTTTTTATGCAAATTGGCCAAATATAATAGATATATTTGTTTAATACTCATGATGGGATAATTCAATGCAGTGGGAACAATCGGATTGATTGGGATGTTATATCAGTAATATAACTCACACATTCTAAATTTTTCCCACCAAATTAGTGTTGTGATGTATAGTTTTGCATTGTAGGAGGGCAATAGAGATAGAATTTTACATTTAGAGGGATATTAGTGATTTTTCAATTTTGAAGGAGTATCACTAATGTTTTGAAGTTTTAGAAGAGTAGATGTGATGTTGCCCTAGTTATATTACTCTTAAATAGGTTTTAGTAAAGCTGTTCAAAATACACGATATATCATATTCGATCCGGACCCTACCTGGACCCTATCCGGATCCGATAAAAAATGGATAGTATACGAGTAAAAAAAAAATTATCCATTAATTAAAGTTTCGGGTATGGGTCTAGATACTTTATACCTATACCCGACTTAGACCTGACCTAAACTCGACCTTTTAATTGGTAGGATTCGGAAGAATTTCCAAATCCGGATCCAGAACCAAACTCGAACTGCGACCCGATGAAACATTCGATAGTAAATAAAAAAAATTGAAGTTGAGAGATCAATTTCAATTTGACTTATAGATGAAGGGTCTCTGTATATTTTCATCCTAGTGAAAAACTTTGTCGCTCTATTTACTCATTTTTTTTATTTTTTATTTTACTCATTAATTCTAGCTATTTACTACTTAAATCTTTCTTTTGAGCGAATTTTATTGGATTAGATACAACTAACTAAAACGCGAGTTTTTTATAGCGAGAGGTATATGGTTGTTCATAGACTGTTTAATGAAGTTTATAAAAAATATATGCATACGGATATCCGTATCCGATCTAAATCCGTACTCGATCCATATGCGGTCTTAAGCGGGTAGTATATGAGTACTCACAATCTAGACCCGCTCAAATAGGTCCGATGGGTATATTATTAACTTAAATATCCAGACCCGAATCCGATCCGAAGTTAAATGGTTATGATATATATATGTGTGTGTAGAGCTATTATGCTATCGGAACTATAGGAGATTTGATGCTTTCGATTTTTGACCTTTGCATCAAGAATTGTACAGTTGGGATTGTGGTCCCCTCTAAGGTTGAGTAGTACTCCTAGGATTGAGTGGTCCCCGCAGGGTAATAGTATTAATCCAAAGGTTGAAAATGATTAAAGGGGCTGATCTAAGAGCCAAAAAGTCGGAAACACCAGATTCTCTATACTTCTGATAGCATAGAACTAGGCTTGAATACTATCAATAGCACCAAGCTATTGGTGCTATTGATTTTTTAGCCATTGGATTGAGAAATGGGTGGTTAGGATGATGTGGGCCCTCTAGTGTTGAGTGAGTGGTTGGTTGAATAGTACAATCTAACGAGTAAAAATAATCATAGGGTTAAATATAACGGTGGAAAACTCGATAACACCAAATCCTTGGTGCTATCGATAGTACCCCAGCTGGACTATATATATATATATATATATATATATTCTATCTATTTTTTTTTATGATACGGATATAATATATTAACTATACATACCCGACATGATCCACGAACACTTTCGTTTTAGTTGAACATTTTAGTAGCTTGATAGACTCTTTTACCCCATGTTGCACTGTTAATCGATTGCACGTTGCACTATTATTATTGGCTTGAAAGAAAGAAGTAAGCTTTTTAAGAGATGTCGCACTATAATATTATCTTTTTTAAGAGATTAGGAGTTATGTTGTAGCTCTCGAGCGCCGCCCCAGCCGCCGACCCTCGTGGCTAGTTGCGGCTTTGCCTGCATTTGGAGGGGACGCCGTTCTTCCGCGTAAAAATTTTATAGAGTTATTTGCTCTATTAACTTCAGATTATATCACCAAATATAAAGAAAATTTTGACTGCTTATTGACACGTTCACTATTTGCGTTTAAAGATTGAACAAGTTGCAACATTTTCTTTTATTTATTGCACAAAATCCGAAAATGTTACACCACATCGAGCAATTTGTTGAACTGCTTCCTTCGAGCATTTTGTTGAACTAGTAGCTTCCAAGGCTTCTGAGGGAGTGGAAGGTTGCATTGGTGAGGGAGCAGATTGAAAGCGAGCGTCGCTGATCTGCTTTGGTGGAAATAGCACTGGAGCGAGCTGATGGATCCACTGTTAGCAGGGCTGTTGCACCATTTTGGTCAGACGGCTGAAAATTCGGTCCGAATGTACAAAAACAAAAAAGGTGGTCCACATTTGCAAAAACGCAAAACTAGTGAATTTTTTTTATGCAAATTGGCCTATATAATATAACTATGTACAAAATTATTTGTCTTTGGACGAGTTAAGTATAGAATTTAAACCCTAAATGAAACATAAATTTTACGTCCTCTCCTCCAGTAGCCAATATATATTGTACTCTGGTTTTGTCCATATTTTAATATTAAAAATGTAAAAAGAATTTATAAATTTTTAGACGCCGAAATGTTAGATCTACCACTCTCCTTCGTGTGTGCGTGCGTGTGCTCGGGGGCTAATTAAGCATTTTTTGTTGCAGTTTATCATGCATCGATCCTTGGTACCCTACATACATGGAACGAAAGGAAGAAGGAGAAAATTGGGTCGCGACTTGGCGTGGAGCTTCTCCTTGACTCCGCGACCTATATTAATGCGTGCATTGCCAGCACCAAATGGGCATCCGCCCTGCACGGCACGCGAGAAACACGAATTTATATATCACAGACATTTTTAAAAGTCTTCACAAATTTATGTTGGACAGTACACGCGTGTTCGTGTCGGACACGTATTTCATGTAAACGCTTTTTTAGACACGTATTTAATACCGATTTATAGCTCATCCAACTTAAAAAATATATATATCTATTTTTATTTTATTTATATATATATATATATAATATAAAATCAAAAGTACATATAATATTTTTAATAATTTAAATAAATATTATAAATTATTATGATGTTTATGTCGTATTTGTGTTCTAATTTTTTTGAAAGTTATTAAATTGTGAGGTCGGATTTGTGTTTTGTTTCACGTCATGTGTCGGTGTCTAGACACGAAATTCTTTTTCGAAGATATTTCCATATTGGCAGCGAATCGCATCCATCGACGCGTTCACGCACGTAGTGTGACGCGTGTTCAGCATACCTTACGGCCCAAAAAATCACTTCCATGTGTACTTACCGTTGACAAAATGCCGAATCCTATTTTTGTTCGAAAGAAATTAAGCTGGAAATGTTTTATGTTCAACCGTTGTATGTCTTGTTGATAAATAAATAAAATATTATTATACCAGTGCAGGGCCTGCATTTCGCAAGAAAAAAAAATACGTATTTCAATCAATTAAAATATATAATTAATAATTTGTAAAATAAGAAAATTATAACTAAATAAAAATATTATTAATGTACATTATAAAAAATAATTCTTTTATAAAAAGTTATATACATATGATATATATTAACATTTTATACACCACAACTCATATTAGACAATAAATATTTTGATATCAAAATTTAATTAAACATATATATATGATCTACAAAGTTAATAATTTAAATTCTATTGATTAAATTAGATTTTCAAATCTCTACTAAAGGATTTTAAATATATGATATATGTACACATATGCACCCGGTGTACGTACATATACACTCGTGCAGAGAATACTTAATTTAATACACTCATAATTTCAAGAGAGAAAGTAAATTTTTTCTTGCACCTATATATACTAATGCTTCATACGTCGTACAATATATTAAATAATTAATAAAATATGATATATACATATATAAGTAAATGGCAAATAATATTAGTATTAAATAATTAAAATAATTAATACATAATATGATATATACATATTAATTATATTTAATTAAGCAATTTGATCATAATTTTGTTTAAAAAAATACTTTGTTTGGGATTGCGGAGAGATCGCGTTTCGTGTCGTAAAAACTACGATTGGAAAATATCTTGTTTGTTGACCGTACGTAATATTGCGTTTCGTATATTCACGATTAGTCAGTTACAATATATTTTATGCAGTTCTACCGGAAAACATAGAAGCAGATCCCAAAATGCTTTTATTCCAACTTCATTTTAACTAGTAGCATCAGATGAGCGTCAATGCCAAATTAAGCCTTACTAATTTGAATACTAAAAGTATAACCAACTTGATCAAAATATTTGTTTTAAAAAAAATCTGAAACAATCATCACGGTTCTAATTAATTTGAAGGCCAAAAGTGTAATTATTCCAAATGGAGATAGAGTTGAGTAGGGGTGGAAACCAGCGAAGCTTGAGCGAGCTTACCTCGGCTCAAATTCGGCTTGAAATTAATTTCGAGGCTAAATTTAAGCTCAAGCTTGGGTTGAAATTAATTCGAGCCGAGCTCGAGCGAGCTTAATTTCGAGTCGAGCAAGCTCGAGCCCTAAATGAGCCGCTTGAAATTCTCAATATCATACGATCAATAGTTTAATTTGTATAGAACATTATTTATAATTTGATACAAAAATATATCTAATAATTCGGTACAAAATAATTATATGAAATATAGTATTATAATATGAAGAAAAATAATTTATAAGTTGAATATATAATCTTTTCAGCCTCACATGTCTTCACTTCCGCCTTCAATCTCCATATTATTTATTTTCTTTTATGCGGTCAAAAATAAATAAATTATATAGATAAATATTGGATTAAACTATCCAATCATATATAACTAAAATTAAAATTTTATATGAATAATAATTTTTTATTTAGAAATATTCTGTATATTTTTCTCAAACATACAATTAATAGTAAGGTAGGTAACGCTGCGGGGCATCATACTGTTACTTGGTAAGCTTGGAGGGTTCGACTTGGCCATCTGTAGGAGGAGAAAACCAAAAAGACGCATGAAAGAGTGTTCTAAGTCCCATAATGATAAAATTTTAGCGCTCTGTGAAAAAGAAAGAGAAGGTAAAAAGTATAAATTATAGTTAAAATTTTGCTCTTTTAAGTGTTAATACTATTGAGTTTGTTTTTATGGAACATTTCCGGGAGCGGAACAAACTAACATTTGGGCTTGGGTGTTCTTCCAGATCTCTATAATCTCGTAAATCTGTTAGATTATCTGCATCTCAGCGCTATATTTGAATAAAATAACTTATATTTATATATTTTTTATATATATATATATATTATATATATATTATATATATATATATATATAATATAATATATATATATATAGAGTTGATTAGACTAGAATAGCCTATCCCATAGCAAAGAGCTCCGTTTTCCATCCCATTTGTTTCAATGATGGAGCCTCAAATCAACGATCAATGCTACCGTTCGAACATGTTACTATACCCCTTGGAAGGTATCTTAGAAAAAAATTTCAAATCATTTCGATGCATTTGCTTAATGATTCAAAGGATTTTCAAAATTGTATATCTTTAATGTTCGATATGAGCGCGGTTTTCTCGGTTATAACTGTGCTAAAATATTCAATCAAAGCTTGAATTTTTGTTAGACAAATCTTTATAATAACTTTTAAAAAAGGATCATATACTTTTGATCTTGATTTCAGGCATCCTATCGTCAATTTTTTTGAACATTAGATTTTCAAGCGATCATTTTTTGTCCACTCGATGGATAAGCAGAACAATATCGAAGAATTTGCTATGAGAATAAATTTGATTCTAAATACTTCAAAATGCGTATAGATTCATGTCTCAACTAGGACATGCGATCATCAATTTGGAAGCTCGTAGCATCATCGAAAACAATATGCGTGGCCAAAAGAGACCGATTTGCCTATCGATTGTATTCTAGGCTCAACTCATATTAATATATAATATTATATATATTATATATATTTATCATAGTGTAGAACTATATGTATCCGCACCAAATATGCAGGATTTGATATGTTCGGAATTCCATCCTTGGACCCGTTCTTGATTAATATATATGTATGTGGATGAATTGCGCCCCCCCCCGCTAGGAGTGTAAATAACTACCCCTAGGATGAGTTCGTCTCCTAAACGATAATATAGTATTAATCCAAATATAAGAATGATTAAAGGGGTTGATCTAAAATCAAAAAATCGAAAGAGCATTATACCTCTATACTTTAGGTTATAGTAACTTTACGTATATTATATGATATAATATATATAATATATATATTATACTAATATATATATATTCGAGGCTTCTCGGAGCCTAATCGACGAGCCGATAATCCTCAAGTCAACTTGAATTGAATTTGAAGCCTTTTAATTTGTCGAAGCTCGGCTAATTTAATTTCGAGTCGAGACTCAGGGAGGCCAAATTATCACAGTCGAACGCGAGTCGAACGCTGAAGCTTGCTCGTCATTTGCTCCCTAGAATTGAGTAGCTCGATCAGTTTTTGTTTAATTAGTCATTTTTATTCGAGGAAAAAACAATATATTAAACTAGTCTAACAGAATTTTTAAGCTGTAATTGTTCAAATTAAGAGTCGATCAATCATTTTTTGGATATTTTAAAAATTACAGATGTAAAATTGATCGCTTATCAGATTGTAATATAATATTAAAATTAAAATAAAATCGTATAAATTTTTTCTAAACGATGAATTATTTTGAATCATCTATTCAATATTCTAAAATTTTATTTTTACTATCCAACCATTTTATATGCTAAATTTTAAAATTCACATATATAAAACTATATATTAAAATTTTTATAATAAAAAATAGATTATAGATAAAAAAATGCTTAATTACTAAAAAAAATAAAATAAAATAAAAATTCGCGCCTTGCCCGCTCCCATGCGCGCGCGCCAGCGCTCACCCTCTCGATTCATATATTTACTAGTGAAGGACCTGTATATTGCAGCGAAATGATTCCGTAGAAATAAATATATAAATAAAATAAAAAATAGCAAAAAAAAGGAGTCAAGGAATTATCTAAAAAAAGAAGCAACTATTGCTGCAATAAAAGTACAAAAATAATACCTCTACAGATTTAGGGATAAACCATAATGGTATAATATTTTCAATTGTTTATATTTTTAATTTTACCATCACAAATATATCTTTCCAAAAATCATAACAGAGTAATATAAGTGGGATAAAATTGTCAAAACATATCATAGAAAAATTTAGGGATAAACCCTAAACCTGCTCAATTTTAAATTTTAAATATTTTAGAAAAAATAAGTTGCCACGCCCCTGGTTGAAATGATTCTATATTTTTTTTTTCCCAAATCCAATCTTTCAAACTTTATTTTTGATTATCCAATTTTTTGATATATTAGATTTGAGTCAGCCGATGGTACTTTGACTTTAAAATTCTGAGTGCATCGCTTTTCGATATATAAGATTTGAGTCAATCGATGGCATTTTGACTTTAAAAATCTGAATGTATCGCTTAGTTCTACAATCTATATCTAAATACTCAATAATATAATATTAAAATTTACATTTAATACAAACAGTTTAAACTAGTTAAAAAATATTTATATATTTAAATTTTTATAGTAAAAAATAAAAAATTAGATTGGACTTAAAAACAAAATTATAAATATTCTTCTCCATATATATTAAGAAAAAAATTGAAGAGAGAGAGAAAAAGAAAAAAAAGCTCTCCTCCCCTCTCCCTCCGCTGGCCCTACTGGCATTGGGCCCACTCAACACGCCCGTGCCCGCGCTCGCTCGCGCTCCATGCC
>NC_033633.1:4634755-4645194 GCF_001540865.1 Ananas comosus | reverse complement strand
AATAATGGCGGAGGGTAGGGGGTGTGGGGAAGGGCGGTGGCCCGCTGCCATGGAAGGCGGAAAGGAGGGCCCGCTGCCAGAAGGAGGGCGGAGAGGGAAAGAGCGCACGGTGGAAGGGAAGTGCTGCCAGAATGAGGGCGGAGGGGAAAGGGGCGCCTGTGGTGGGTGTGGTGGGATGCGTGGTGGCGGGAGAGGGGCGCGGGGGGCATGCGCGGCGGTGGGGGGTGGGGGGGTTGGCCTGCTGCCGGAGAAAAGTCGCAGGGGGGTGCGCGGTTGGAAAGAGGCGTACCTGAGAACTTTGACGGGGAGAGGTCACCGGAGCAGACGCAGCACCTCAGTAGACGCGGCCTGGGAGTGGAAGGAGTGCGGCAGTTGGCAGGGAAAGACCGGTCATCACCGTCGGGGAGGAGATGGGTTTTTCGAGAGAAGAGGGTTGGAGAGGGAGGGCACTTTTGTTTTATGGGGAAATAGAGTTAGGGTTTTTTTTAGGACGAGAGTTAGGGGGAAAAAGATTTTAGAAATTTTTTTTTTGGGATTTTAGAGGCAGTTTTTTAAAACCGCCTCTAATATGTCTCTAACAGATTTCGTAGAGGTGGTTGTTACAACCGTCTTTGTACAACCGCCTCTACAAATGCTTTTTCTTGTAGCGGGGAACTTCGGAAAAAGTCCCTATATTTTATGTACCGATTCGCGTGAAATCGAACGTGGGGGTACCTCTGTTTGTGGGGGGGGGGGGGGGTGGGGGGCGGGGGGGGGCTCAGCTAAAATACTCAGTTTGGTGGACTATACACATCATTACATTCATGTATAAAAGGCCTCTAGGGTTTTCATGGTTTAAACCCTAACCCAAGCCCTTGCTACCCTCATTCTGAGCCCCCAACCACATCATCTCCCTTCCCTGCCCTAGCCACGCGCACCTCCGCCGCCTGCGCACGTCGCCGGCCACCTGAAAAGGTGCCTACTCCTTCTCCCTCTCTCTTTCCACCTTCTTCTCCATCCATACTTGAGCCCGAGCGAAGGGGGTGACCTAAACTCTTCTCCCTCAGCAGCCCGACCTTCCTCGACTTCTGGTGGTCCGCCGCCGCCGAACCAGACCCTCCTCGGCCGCCGCCACCACCATTGTTGCCGTTGTAGCCCTCTCGAACTGGTCTTGGCCGAGGAAGCCCCAATTCCTTTCTCTCGCACCGCCGTCGCTTGGGGCCGCCCTTGCCACCTCCCTCTGACCTCAGGCGATCCATCACAGCTGCCCTGAGGCGCCCTAACCCGCGTCATGGCCGAAGAAGCCGCCTGAACTTGAGGCTTGTTGGGTGTGGGCTCTGGTTGCTCTACCACCTTCGCCGATGCCTTCCGCCGCCGGCCAGCATGAGCGCCGGCCTCCCTCTGTTGGCCGCACCGGCCTGCCGCCGGCGCGCCCACCGCCGAGCCGCTGTCGGCCGTGCCCTGGCCTCTCTGCTTCGGTAAGCTTAAATAAAGCTTTTTGGTTGGTGTTTTTGGATTGCCTTCACTATTCCGGTGATTCGGGGCTATCTCGATGCCTCCGAAGGTGAGCACAATGATCGCTGGTTAGTGCTGATCACAGTGCTCACCTTACTTTTGATCAGCGGACTCCGAATCTGCGTATTCGGCGCGGTTTACCCTGAGTGTGCGCAGTTCACTGAATTTTTTGGTCGCTCCCGCGGCTCCCACAGTGAGCCGCTGTGCTCCGGATCGTGAGCACGGCCTCTGGCATGTAGAAACCTGTAAGCACGTGTCTCGACTGATCTCGAAAACCCTCGGTTTGTGGTAACGAGCCACAAAACCTCATTATTTATATAAAATGATGTAATTTTATGTAATGGTTCAGAGTTTTTTGCAATTTTGCATCTTGTGGCTGTTGTGGGCAGCATGTATGTGTGGAAGGTGACCTCTGGACTGATTGTCCAAGGTTCGAAGCCCTTTGCAGAAATCGAATATCGATTTTGGTGCGTTTTTCAATGAAATTCGCCGACGGAATGTGGTTTCGGTTCGAATTTTATCCGACGGTGTTAGAATGCACTATGTTTTGTCGCTGAGCATTGTCGGCTGGTCACCATCGTCATATCGAGAGTTCGGCGATGACGAGTGAGCGATAGTGGGTTTCGGTGTCAAAATTGACACTTCCGGGAACCCAAATCTGAACGATTATTCAGCGATAATCGTTTTGATGTGTGACTTCGTGTTTGCTGCCTAGACATCAAAACGAGGTGTTTTGAGGTAGAGGGTAACTCGTGGCATGAGTCAGTGAGTTTCGGGACAGTTAGTGGGTCCTGGCGGCATCCCGGTATGATTTTTGGGATTTCCAGCTAGTTACAGTGATCGGTTTTAGGAAACCGATTTCGGGGTATTGTGTGGGGTCCGTGAGTTTTGTATTTTGGATTAGTGGGTTGGACACTGACCCAGTGTATCCTCCATAGGTCCGGTTGACAATCGTATATAGTTTGGAGATAGGCGTGACACTGGTATAGTTGGTGCTTCGAGCTACTAGTCGGTGAGATCCTTTCACTTTTCTCTTCCTTACTATTGCACTTGCATATCAGTATTTTAGTCTCTACATGTCAGTTGCTCTTGTTATCGTTCGTTTATCTATGTATTAACAATTGCATGTTGATAGTTGTTAGTAGACATGTAGAGCAGGCTTGCATATATTGTGTGTAGACCTCAAGTCCAGGCAATACATCAACTCCTTTGTCATGTGTTTCGATTTGATTGATCATGGTTCGGCGTTGTACGCCCTTATATCTGGCTTCGGCCAAAGCATTGATTTTCTGCCAGTTTTCGCATTGAACTTATCAGTATGGTTTAGTCACATCACTGTGTGTATTCTAGATACCAAGCCGGTTTGGCCACCGACCAGGGGTGTACTTATCCAAATGGGTCGTCAGTGGATGCATGAATTAGGTCAGTGTATGCATTGTGATAGGCAACGCTTAAGATCTGCGAACTAATATGGGAGACACTAGATTGGATTTGTTTTGGATTATTTATCCTTGAGGCATCTGATCAGTTGAGTTTCTATTACAGTAGTAGTTGGTTCTTACTCATTTACTATCATATCTCTATTACTACTGTAGTTGTTTTGTATTACAACATATACCAATCTGTTGTTCTATTTTCTTTATTTTTCATGAATACGATTTGCCTTCGTGGCTCTGTCGTACCCACTGAAAAACCTTGTCGTGGTTTCTCACCCTCTATTTTCCAGGTGGCACGAGTAAGGAGTTGGTTTTTAACGTGACGGGAGGACGTCCTAGCTAGGCTGCAGTAGTGGTCGTTACTCTGGTTATTTTTCTTTCCGCATTTAGTAGTTTAAATAATAAAATGGTTCAGTTAGATGATTATTGTAATTTGTTTGAATAATTGTGAACTTATACGAGTTGGTGTTTTCTATTATGCATATAATCAGAGTTTTATGAATCTTCAATACATGGATTTATAGATTCACGTCCTGTGGTTTTCTACCGCTCGAGATAGTCAGTTTTCAAAGATGGAATTTTCGTGTGGGAAACAGTTTTAAAAGGTTTTTGAATAGTTTTCATGGATGAACAAATAGATTTTAAAAACAAAATTTTTGGGCGGAGACCACTTTTAAATAGAATGATTATTGTATTGTGTATCGTATTATTCAGCACCTAAGAAGCACCGAAGGAGTGTTTAGAGACAAACATCATCCTTAAGGATGGCTAGTTGTATGGAATTGCATCGCATCTTTTATTTGTGGATTGGTGAATATAGATTGTTGTTGTGGTCCTGTTGATTTTGTTGTTCGGTACATCGTGCAAATACAAAGAAAATTCTGTTCGTGTGGGCAGAGAAATTTTGTATTTGTGATGGGTTTGTACGTCACGTGGATCAGACTGTTTAAAAAAAAAAATGGTACGTTTTCCACAACTCTGATTTCTAAAATATTATTCATTATAAAAAAGACTTTTTAAAATCGGCCCTGAGGCGTAACACTAAAAATGCTATTTCACCCCCAAACACTTTTTTTTGAGGGAGGGTGGTGGTGGGGGTGTGAGGGGTTAGCTAACCCCACCCCCTTAATATTTAAATTTATAATTTAAATTTTAAATTTAAAAAATTTATAATTTATAATTTTAAAATTAATATTTTAAATTTTAAATTTTAAATTGTTATTTTTAATTATTTAAATTTTAAATTTGATATTTTATATTTGTAAATTTAGATTTGATTTAAAATTTAAAATTTATAACTTTAAATTTTTAAATTTGAGATTTANAAATATAAAATAAAAAAATTTAAATTCAAATATAATAATTGAAGCAATATCATTATTTTTTATTTATAACTGTCCATTATTCTTCTTATTTCATCTTATCTATACAAATATTCCGGAAACAACTCAATTTTAATCTAAACGCAAAATTGGTCTATTTCAGGCTTACACCTAAACTTATACATATTTCTGAAATAACTGGTTATTATTTAACCCCGAACCAAACGAAGCATTTGAGAATATGAGATTGTAAGTTATTTTTCCTTAGATGCCTACAAGTAAAGAGTTTCATTAAAAAAACTCTATAAGGCCTTATAATGGACTAATTTTGAATTTTCCAAAAGCTAGGGGGTCCATGGCCACCTTTCGCCATTACATGCCCTCCCTAATATGAGTTAGTTAGGGGTGTCGACAAGCCGAACACGAGTGAGCTGGAGCCGACTTGTGTGCCAACTTATGTTTGGTCTGTATCATAAACGAGCCGATCTCGAGCTGGCTCATTAAAGTATCAAGTCGAAAAATTCAGCTTATCTTTAGCTTGTTTTTTAATTAGCCAAACACGAACTCGCTCACGAATAGTAAGATAAAATATTAGAAATGATATATATAGAAAATAAATTTACGAGATCTTACACATTAGACTTTAATCTAATAGTTGAAACGTTACACATAAATGAATTTTTTTATAATTGAGTTGAGGTTTATGTTTAAATTGGACTAAAAATCAAATAATAAAAATTTATTATATATATATAATTATTTATTTATATATATAAATATAAATTATATAAATATAAAATATATGTATTCGAGTCCTTATCAAACCGAACACGAACAAGTTGACCCCAACTCATGTTTAGCTCGCTTATTAAACGAGCTGAAACATTTAACTCGTGTTACGCTTGTTTACTAAACGAGCGATTTGAACTCGAGCTCATTTCGATCTGAACACCAGTTGGCTCATGGACAGCAAGCTGGATTGCCACCTCTAGAGTCAGGAGGGCTTTATAGAGCTGATATAAACTATTCGGTCAAAATTAACTAAAGTTTCTGAGCCCTACGTGCAATAAAATATAAATTACAGGGATTTTACAGCAAGAAAGAAAGAAAAAAAAATAAAGATAAAGTTTAGGGATCAATAGTGCAATCAAACCTTTTTCTAAAAACTCAATTTCAATAATTACATTATTATGAGAGGGGAGAATATTTTGGAAGAATTAAAGTACGCTCTGAATACATGACTTGGATTTGCTACTGATGCCACTTTACTTTTTTTTTTTTTTTTGAGAAATAGATAGCGAGTTATCTGCTTCATTCATTAAGCAAAATAAATTAGGCATACAAAGTGGAAGTAGCTTCGGCCTCCGAAAATAGGTAAAAAAAAATAATAAGAGGAAGCGAAAAAAGAAAGGGGAAGAGGGTGGAAGTAGACAAAAGAGAAAAATAAGATGCAGAAATCTAAAGACAGATCAAAGTAGCTCGTTCCAAGCCTTCGTTAATAGATTAACACAAGCCAGAGACCAGATAGCGTCGAAGGGTGCTGCCCAAAAAATAGAGTTGTTTCTATCCGTCCACACGACCCACCAAATTACCGACAAAAGGGTTAAGCCGCTTGTTCTCATCGTGACGTCAGGGTGTCAATTATTTTCAACCAAAAACCTCGTAGATTACCCGGGACGTCAGCAGGTACATCTAACCTCTCCACGCTAAGGAGTAGGTAACGAATAAAAACACAATTATAGAATAGGTGGTCGCAGCTTTCCGTTGTGAAGCGCAGAAAACACAATTGCAGATGCCACTTTACTATTCCGCTACGTTGCATAGAATATATTACTTTTTTCCCTTCTAAGTTGACTCACCAACTAATTAAACTATAAGCACCAATTAATTAAACTATTAAATTAAAATGCAATAACAATTGTTAAAATGATTATACTATTATATTAAACTTAATTCTAGACAACGGTGTGTGTTTTAATATTTTTATATTGAAACTAAATGCATTTAAGAGTCTCACAGGATTTGACCTGAAAATTTTTTACTCTGATACTGTTGAGCCAATTAGGCGCGGACAGGCGGTACGCCGGTGTTCCCTTCAAAGGCATTAATCTGGCCGTGCATCAGGAGCACAAGAAAAGTTTTAAAGTAAACCGTCGCGCCAATTGAAGGAAGTTACAGTAACCGCAAGCAGTTGCATGCGGTTCCGATCGGCTGGAGGTGGTCCGGAATATTAGGAGATAGTGGCCGATCGTGTAAGAGCAATAACTGATCAAAGGGCGATCTATAAATAGAGTAATAACGCCCTAAAAAATGGTCTTTTCTTCTGTGAACAAAATATCACCTTTAATTCCTTGCAGTTTCTTGCATTCTCTAGGAGTAGTTTACATGTAACTTTTCTTTTCCCGCAGTTACTGTTCTTTCTAGGAGTAGTCCGTAAAGTAAATCAACCGAGTCTGCATGCCATCCGGCACACTCGACCCCTGTACTTCCATCCAATCAATATAAAGGCATTCGGCTCTTCAAGCAAACCCATTCCTTTGTTTTGTAGTCATTCGGCTCCTCGGCCGACTTTGATTCTTGCTCGGTCCGTACATTCGGCCCATCCCGCCGAACCGAATTTACTGTAGAAGTTTCGAACTCGGCTGATTTGATCCCTCATCGGCCGAATCGTTTGATCATTCGAAGGGCGCAAACTTCGAGGATCAGTACCGTAAGTCGTTTCCATCCCGACGCACTTCTTGAGGAGGGTCTTTGATCAGGTCAAGGACCAGGGATTTCGGCTACCAACAGATACTAAATTAAATTAATGGGCAATAACTATTTTTCTAAGAAAAAAACTCGAATTTTCAGAGAACAGTATTTTATTATTTTTTGTTGAATTTTTTGTATTCAGCATAACAGTCATTATTTTTTGCAACCAATCATTTTAATGCCTTCTGGTCCAGCTGCAGTTGAGCAGTCACCCAGATCGTACTGCATTGCGCTTCACCATTTAGATTTTGGATCTGACGAAAGAGTTAATAAAATATATTCAGTGGAATTGTTGTTGAAAATATAATTGCTGTGGTCCAGTATCGAGATCCGAATCCAATTCAATGGCGAATTCATTTAAGAGCTTTTTAGTTGTATGTAGTTATAACTATATACAAATCAAAATTCCGCATTTGATTTGATGTGCTTGAATCAGACTAGTGCAATTGAAACTGCATAAATAGACTCAATAACAACAGTTAAAACTATATCAAAATTGACCGCAATTCTAACTGCAACGGTTGAACAGAGTAACTTAAACCAAGAGATAAACTTACCTTCTTTTAATCACTTTTTAAATGAAAACATTTTTCGTTTTTCATATTGGAGGTAATCTTACAGCTTGATAAAATTTTACATACATATATATATATACTTCTCAACTAAACAAATTATTTGTAATTACAGAGCTTTCTAGTGCGTCAAAACAAACAAAATATATATAGCTATAACTGCTACATCTCCAACTAAACTGTATTTTTAATTAAATCCAACCAAACGACCTCTTATTGTTCATAAGATTCACAAAGTTTTAGAAAGAGTCTCAATTATTTAAATACAACTCTTAGAAACACCAATATTAAGCATCGATGGAGTAATTTACATCCAACAGTACTTTGATGCAGTACTGGATAATAAGAACTAATAAGAATGATCGATATTTTAGAACTTTGCAGTACTCATACATGCATATTTTCTGGAATAAGAAGATCTTGATGCATGATTTAAAAAGGAATCAAATTTTTGAACAAGTCCTCGGACGTGAGCTGCATCTACAACAAAATAAGGTTATAGGGACACATGTTTGGGACACTTTTGAGTAAGTATCTCATTTATGTTAAAACTTAAAGAAACATCTACTAATGCCTAAATATAAAGCCCAATCCAACCAAAAATAAAAGATTACTCTACTCAACCCACCACACCCAGTCCATTTGGCCCGATTACAAATAGAAAAAAAAAAAGAAAAAGAAAAATCAATTACCATATTTTTTTCTCTCTTCACTCAATCCACTGAAATTCTAGACGAAGAGTCATTCCTGTCGTCCTCCTCCGCCACCGCAACCAACGAGATAGAGTTTCGGCGGTTGCTAAATTCTTAAATAAGTTGTTGGTAAATTAGCAGCACTCTTTTAGGTTATAGCGACACTCTTTAACTGTCACTATATACCTAGCGACCCCACATATAGCAACACTTTTTAAAAGTATCGGTAATTTTAGCTAGCAGCACTTTTTTGACATGTACCTACATTTAAAAGTGTCGCTATAGACCGTTTTTGTTGTAGTAAGTAACAGAGAAAATTAAAGGAACGACTGAAAATAGACATGCTAACTTGTTCAGAAATTAACTTGTAAAAAGATTCGGCGCCATCATCTGAACTTTGATTCACAGCGTAGCCTCGCGACCTCTCAATCAGTGATTGAGCGGCCTCTGTGACCAGCAAAGCCAAAGAAAAATGTGACTCGAACAAATTAAGAATAGAGACCGGAATTGACGAAGAATAATAGATATATATACACTAACAGATGATAGCGTGAATAGAGATTTGAACAAATAGGAGATGACTTGCAAACGGCTAAAATTAATATTGTACATCATGCTTCGTACGTTGCAGGTTTGGCGCGCGTATTTGCACGTATTTGCACTCGGCTCTTTGCTTTTGGACCTTCGCTTTCTTTAATTACTCTTTTAAGTCTTAAGTCTTAAGGCATCTTCTTCTTTTCACATGACGCGACTCCTCAATTATGCTAATTAATTTCCTGATTAGCCTTTTTGCAATCTTATTTGAGTCGAACTATTTATTGCTATTGAAAAAGGAAATATTTTATCACCACTTAATTATCTTGGAAGAAGAAGAAGCAATTAAGGAATAGAAAAAGAGGCGATTTCCGGAGAAAGACAAAAGAGAAAAAAGGACTCGATGTTAAACTCAAGTTCTAGAGGCATGCATATGTATTTCAATCTTGGTTACAAATCAAATCAAGTATATATATATATGACTAGTCAAGAACTCTTCTCATATGTATATATATTGAAGATCATGTAAATAATAATACCATGTAAAACGGGAGGCATCAGAGGACTGATCATCGTGTAAACAATTTCATGTATAAACAACACAAAGGCATGCATCAGCATGACTTAATTTCTATAAAAGAGAAATTAATTTACCATAATCCAGTAAACATTAATGGATCGAGAGATCTAATTGAATCCACAACCTCATCTCTTGGAATTAAGAAGGCTTTACTACTACTACTAGCTAGCTCTCGTGCCATAATAATTAACGGTCCATGCATGAATATTTTGTTTCATATAACTCTACATGATTTATTTGAAAATTTTGTATATATTGATAAATAAAGAATATATATGATTAAATATTTAAAATTGGATTCTATATTCGGCCTTCAAATCATTTTTTCGGATGCAATAACTCACCTCATATATTAATTAAATATGCTAATCACGAATAATAAAACTTGTTTCAAGGAGTAAAAATTAAAATCCTAAGTCCTTATACCACATAAGTTATCTTTGGATAACTTATTCCGAGCCAAAAAAATCGATTTAATAGCAATCTATTTAAAAGATCAATTTTTTAAAAGATCAATTTAACAGCAATCTAATTTTTTTCTAGCATATGTATGCTGAATTTCCAAGCTAGTTAGCTCTGATAACATATTATTTAAAAGATCAAAAATTTAATAAAAATCTATTTAAAAAATAGTACGAGGGTACACATTGCGTACCCTCTTTCAATTTCGCGTCCAAAATAGCGCCTAATTTTTTCCTAACTTGTGTGTACTGATTACATAATCATAAAAGTCAATCTGACAGCAAATTGTTCAGATTTAGTACAAGAAATATATATATATATATATATATATATATATATATATATTCTACTTACTGCTCTCTTTCTTTATTTTTTCTGCCAAACAAAAAAGAGGGAGAAAGAAAAAGTTAAAATGTATGTATCTTACTTGAACTATAAATTATTTTACTTCAACTATCTAACATTGATACCGACCGTCCCTAGAGCAAGTGGCAAATGGCTTGATGATTGGTACACGAGACCCAAGTTCGAATTCTAGTTGATTCACATTTCCAGCTAAGTTTATTTCTAAATGAAATAAATGAAGTAGGTAGCGT
>NC_033633.1:4604610-4634731 GCF_001540865.1 Ananas comosus | reverse complement strand
AATATTACAAAAAAAAAAAAAAAAAAAAAAAAAAAAACTATCTAACCTTGATCCTAATACAAAATTTAAGTTGATTGTTCGCTTTAATTAATTTATAGTCATAGTAATTGCAATGATATATGTTAATTAGATCCGTAATGGTAAGCAACCTACTTAATTTTAAAGTTAAAGAGCCACTAACTGGCACAAATTAAATAAATTGAAAAAATTAGATAGAAAAAGTAAAAAAAAAATTAAAATTAGATAAGACAAATCAAAACAAATAATAACTGAAATAAGTTTTATACATACTTACTAAAAAAAAAAAAAAAAAAAGAAGAAGAAAAGTCTAATTGTGCCTAAATTAAACTTGTCCAGACGGGTTGTGTGGACAGTTGGTTGCAGGGTTAGGTGAGTTGGCCAAATCAGTCATTGTATTCCAGCTTCTCACTGATGGATGTGGGGTTTGATGGAATAAGAATGGGTTTGAAAAATCAGCAAGGAACAACACAAGCCGAAGTTATAAGTTTGGTATAACCACATTGGATCGAGTAGCCTCAATCTATAGATAGCGAATTAAAAAAGCATATTCCCATGCATGTAAACCAAACTAATAAATCGATCAAGTGAGTCTTTTCAATTTTGTTTGGACTATGAAATTAAGTTAAACGAATTAAACATGCCCTATTTGAAAGGAACTGGCTGAGGAGTTATGAGTATACATCAAACCTACACAGCACATGAGTGTAGCGAAAAAAAATTAGATCTTGTGTAGATAAAAAAGAAAAAAATTGTTGGGAACAATCGAGAAAATTGGCACGAGCATATAACAAAGTAATAAAATGAGCAAAAAAAAAAAAAAAGAGTACAAGAACACAAAAATTATGGGGTTAGGCCAAACGGTGTTTCGACTTACGTCCATGGGTAAGATCTCCTCAATACATTTATCGATTAATTCATGACATAAAAATATAGAGAGTATGATTGGATTACAAAAATACCACTTATTAGGAGCTGTTTATGTTTTCCTCTCAACTAGGGTATCTACAATAAAGTTCTAAAGTCAAAAACATGAATTATAAAAGTTTAAAACCCTACACACCAAAGTCTAACCGGAAATGATCTCTACCATCCATCCAAGTTTTCGATTCACTTCCATTATATATCCGTCGATCTCCTCTAAAATCCTCTCCAAGGTTTTCCTAGACCACTCCTAATCTTAAAGTACATGATTTGATAAAGTTGGAGTCAAATCCAACTTATCCTATTTGCCTTGGCCTTGAATTAATATCGGTATCTAAATCGGAGTACTGGTGCTGACAATGCCCTTAGCGTATGCAACGCTGGTACTCCAGATTGAATACTGGTACTCAATACAAAATCTAGTAGTTTTTACATTGAAAAACTTCTGAGGAACTTCCGGATATCGATATTAACTTTTAGTTCCGGTCCTTGACATCCAGAAACCTCAAAATTTTTTACTCTTAACCGTGATATCGACTCAAAATGTTTCTTCGCATAATCCAACAATTCTCCCAATTGAAGACATTTGTCGAATTCCATAGAATGCCAAATCATAAGTGTTTGCCAACTCTGATCACTCTCCTCATGTAGCTCCGAGACTGAGAGAAGTCATGCTCCAACTAAACTTCTCTCAAGTAACTGGCTTCGTCAAAATATCTACTAAATTCACATCAATATATATGAATCTTCAACAGCAAGATAAGATTCTCATCCACCACATCTCTCACATGTGATAAAGAATACCAGTGTACTTCGTTTGAGAGTAAAACATCGGATTCTTTGCCAAGTGTATTGCACTTTGGCAATTGCAATTCACCCTCATCATATCTTGTTTTACTTTCAATTCTCCTATAAGCTATTTTAATCAAATGGCTTCTTTACAACATATGTCACTACTATGTACTGCGCCTCTATCATAGACAAAGTGACCACAGACTGTAGCTTTAATTCCCAGCTAACGGTACCTCCGCCCATGCAGAATACGTAACTCATAGTAGATTTTTCTTCTGTCTCTATCTCGTGCGAAATCTGCATCCATATATTCAATGCACTTCAAACCATTACAGAATAAGAAATCCACAATACACCTTAACAACCTGAGGACCCATATTACTGCATTCTAGTGCTCACAACCCAGATTCGCTGTATATATACCAACCCACAGCTCTAGTCCTTGAGCAATGTTAGGTCTCGTGCATGCTATGGCAAATATAAGGCTTCTTATTATACAGAAGAATTGGTACCCGAGCCACGTTAGCCTTTTCAGCTTTCATGTTGGGTGATTGCTCGATCGACAATTTCAAGTGAATAGAAAATGGGTTAGAAACTAATTTGTATTCTATATATTGCAGTGCAACATAACCTTATTAACATAATTCTTTTGTGAAAGTAAGACCTTCCTATTCTTTCTCTTCATAGCACCTATATGCCAAATATTTGGTTCATAGCTTCTGTTGGAAATAATAGGCAGCAGAAACTTACAAACCGGATAGCCAACGTATCCGGGAGCCCGAATCGGATCGAATTACTTGTTTTACAAGTCTTCTTGGATCGTCCTTGTCTCGATACTTCTGGATCTCCCACGATTCTCGCCTTCTCCTTCACTGCCTCTCTAGTTTAGGTGATAGTTTACTCCTCTAATATTCTAAACCAATCTCTAATGGTGAGATAGTGTTACCCGAATGTTAGAAGGTTACCTTTAGGGAAGAACGATGTGGAAGAAACTTCGTGGAAGGCTAAGGCGCTTAGGGCGAAGCCTTACGGAGAATCTTAAGGAGGTTAGATGGAACCTTCAGAAACTTAGTTCGTTCTTCTTGTTGTCTCGAGGAAGAGGTTAGGAGAGATGTGTAGAGAAGAGATAATGTTCTTTTCCTTTTTGGATCTCTCGTTTTTACTCTTGAGTGAGAGAGATTGGGTTTCTCAAGAGAGAATTGAGGTGAACCAGGTTGTATGGTTTACCCAGTTGATTTCGGGTTTGGTTTATGATTGATCGGGTAATGTACTCAACAACTTGGTTTGGGTTTTATTTTGGCTAATCCGATTATTCACTTAAACTATAGTGATTGGGTTGTTACTAATTCCCTAAAACTTAAAAGGAGGTTGTGATCAGTGAATGGATCATGACCAACAGAACAACGACTAGAGGAGGAGGAGAAGAAGGTGTACCGCGCTTACACCTCTCGTCGACGTTATCGATTTCCTTACGGTTAACTTTCTTAATTAGGATATACACACCAGAAGAAAAAGAAGAATGGACTTTAAAAATATAATGGTATGGTAATTTTTCGGATAGAATTTCATTGTTTTATTTAATATTTTCTTCTTTTATGCTGGCAATCAGCCGTTCTAGCTACGTACAATTTCATCAAGTAGAGAAATATCACACACAGAATAACTGTATTCACCCTCATAACCTAGAACAAATCATAACAACGGCAAAAAAATAAAAAAAATTTTTGTTTTTAAAATACACTAACCTGAGCTTCCCCAACCTAAAGTGACAAAAACAGTAACGACCAATCGAACGTTACACGGATGGATCTGTCTTTTGTAGAAGAAGTTGTTTTTAAACTTTTCTTCGAGGTTAAGTTCTGTAGACTAAGACAAGGCTTTCCTTAATGAATCAATCCCACAGAGTTATATCGCGAAGATGATTATTATCATAGGTTCGTTGTGAAAGGATCGCGCCCACTGTTTCTCCAACCGGCAACCATAAGTTCCCCAATTTAAGCTTCAGATCAATAAATTGTAAAAGTCGATTAAAATAGATAATAAACGTTACTATTAGTCAATGAGGGAATGGAACAAGACTTCGACCTTATTAACGACCTCCTAAAAGGTGTCCTTGGTCGTAAACGCGACCGCACAAGTGCTAGCCTACTCGTTCAGAATCGCATTCGCGGAGTATTCTCTTCCTCCGGTTAAGTATGGACTATGACGTAGAGTGAGGCTCTTAGGTGGGTGAGAACGAGGACAACTTTATTGAGCTGTAGAACGGCTAATTGGGGATATCCGTGTTGGTTGTGAGGTGACGACAGTATAGACCGCACGTAACGCGGTTGGACATTTTACTATTATAGACATATGTCATAGATCGTAAAAGTCTAAGGTGCTCTTTTATTACAAGTTCATGTTATAATTTTATCCTCTAGAACTCAAGTTTTAGATCGGTTGTACGTAAACTACGACATCGGTACACCACACAGGTATAACCGCCCAGAACTAAATTGGGCTAGGTGAATCCTACACCTAATCCTGATTAGGATTATCCAAATCCTATTATTATTTAATATACAAAGAATAATCAATTCTTTGTATAGATAATCTCCTATAGATAGTATAGGATTAAGAATAGGATTAGAGAAACACTCTAAGTCCTATAAATCCCCAAGGCAATAAGATATATATGCAGGGGAACAAAGAGGGTAGACTCTGTTAACTATAAGCTTAATTAAGTTATAAGGTAATAAGAGAGAGAAGAAGGAGAGACCCTAGAGGTGGATGCAAGGGCCCCAAAACCTCATACCTGTATCTTCTCCTGAGACCATCGGGAGAAGCTAGCCGTAGGCAGTGTAGTTTAGGCGTAGGCTAGGCACCGCATTCCGCATGNAAGGGTTAGTGCTCACACAGTGACATGGAGGGAAGAACTTATGTCACTCTACTAACTGGTCGACAAGCACATACAGTATGATATGTATGCTATGACGGAGCTCCCACTCAATGGGTCATGTCACGCTCTAAAGAAAACGCCATACGAACCTTGGTCTAGGTACCACTAAGGTATCTAACCATCACAACTCAAGTCATCTCTCTAACCTGAGTACTTAGGTTCGGCTACTATACAGGCTCGATATGAAATTTCACAAAACTTTTATATCCGACTCTTGAGAGTCTCATCTTAAACTAATTAAGGCGACTTTAAATTATCAACACTTCATTCATAACATATATAAACAAAGTAATCATATTATAACTACTCAAGTTTAATATGATTATCTAGTCTCATCCTGCTCACCACCTAGGTGCCAGGGCGATCACCCGTGTGAGTGGGCTGATCTGAGCCTGGTGACTTATCGAATATGTGCCTACTAGTATCAATTACGCAATTACATTAAAAGGAGAAAAATATATTTTCATTAATAAAGCATAAGATACAAAAAAATGTCCATATCAAAACCTATGAAGACCCAAACTCCTAACGTGGGTCTGGAACATATCCCTAGCTATCGGTTTGGTCAACGAATCAGCCACCATCCTAGTGGTGGAGATGTGTCTAAGAATGACCTCGCCTAGCCTGATCATCTCTCGAATGTAGTGAAAACGGATATCAATATGCTTGGTCCTGCCATGATACTCGGAGTCGTTCATATACTCCATGGCAGCTATGCTGTTAGAGAATATCTCAACAGGTTCATCGACTTGAATCACAAAGTCGAGTCGCTGGAGAAATCTCCTCAGCCAAACAGCCTTTTAAAACGGCTGCTGATCAAGCAATATACTTCGCTTTCATAGTAGATAAGGCAACGTAGCCTTGCTTCTTACTATACTAGGAAATTGCGCCGCCTCCAAACACATAGCCTGAGATGGACCTGCACTCATCGCCATAACTAGTATCGCTATATCCTTTCAATCAAGTCCCCATCTCGAAAACAGAGAATGAGATCACTGGTCCTTTTAAACATCGAAGGATTCTCTTGACCGCTTGCCAATGAATAGGTCTTGGGTTGCTCTGGTAACGACTTACCAAGCTAACAGCAAAGCAAATGTCAGGTCGAGTACACATCATAGCGTACATCAAACTGCCAATTGCACTCATATAAGGAGCCCTACTCATTTGCTCTTTTTCTTTATCCGTTTTAGGGCACTGATCAAGACTCAGAGTGTGATTCTTTTCCACTGGAGTGTCAACGGGTTTGCAATGATGCATCCTAAAACGCTCTAGAATCTTTTAATATAAGTTTCTTGAGACAAACCAAGAAGTTTTCTAGAGCGATCATGGATGACCTTCACTTCAAGCACATAGCTCGCCTCACCCATATCTTTTCTTTCAAAATTGAGAGACAACCATTCCTTAGTGGTATTGATTAACTCCATGTCATTTCCAGCCAATAGTATATCGTCGACGTATAGAGAGAGGAACAAAATCTCATTCTCTGTCTCCTTGACATACACACAGTGGTCCTCCTCTATCACGGACATACCGATAGAGGTGATGGCTCCATGAAACCTGAAATACCACTATCTCGACGACTGCTTAAGACCGTAAATGGATCTTTTAAGATGACAAACTTTGTCTTCTTGACCTTTGAGTACAAAACCCTCAGGTTGATCCATATAGATCTCCTCCGCCAATTCTCCATTGAGAAAAGCTGTCTTGACATCCATTTGGAACAATTCCAAATCTAGGTGTGCCACTAAGGCTAGAATCAAACGAATAGAGGCAAATCGCACAACGGGAGCAAACGTCTCGTTGTAATCCACCCCTTGCCTCTGAGTGTAGCCTTTAGCCACGAGCCGAGCCTTGTATTTATTGATTGATCCATCCACCTTACGCTTAATTTTTAAAACCCATTTATTTCCAATAGACTTGCGCCCAGGCGGAAGGTCAACCAATTCCCATACTTAGTTCTTGCTCATGGAGTCCATCTCATCTTTGCAGCCATCTACTCACTACAAGTTGACGTCTGTAATACTTCTTTATAAGAAGAAGGTTCATCATCTTCGAGCGGAGTGCACATGAAAATATCCCCTTCGATCTCAAAATGTCGACGGGAAATATGTCCACATTCACTTCTGCGTAATGGAGGGTCTAATCTGCCGACTTCCAAGGGTATGCTCTCACTCAAAGAAGCACTCCCACTAGCCAAAGGATCGCTACCACTTCCTTCAGCTACTTCGGGAAGTGATCGATCACCCTCAACCGCAGATGGGGTAGCGTCGTCCTGTAACTCATACAATCCGACGTCTCTTCGCATTTCACCAATGCTTGGAAAAAACCCCTTCTAGGAATTCCACATCACGAGACTTAATCTCGGTCATACCACCATCTGGGTGTTCACCATACATCACATAGCCCTTCGAATTTTCAGGGTATCTGATGAACACATGCTTGCTCGCTTTGGGGCCGAGTTTTCCGAATTTATGTGAGAGGCTATGAACATATCCAGCCGCACCCCAAGGGTGTAAATAGTGTAAACTTGGCTTTCTACTGCTCCACAACTCATATGGGGTGGTAGGCACTGATTTGCTAGGGACTCGATTAAGGATGTAGGCTGCAGTCAAAAGAGCATCTCCCCAAAACTTTATGGGAAGTTGCGCTTGCGCCATCATTGACTTAACCATGTCTAATAGAGTACAGTTCCTTCGCTCTGCAACATCATTTTGTTGCGGAGTACCAGGAATAGTGAGCTGTCTATTAATGCCCTTTTGCTCACAATAAGTCTTGAACTGATCAGACAAGTACTCACGACCTCGGTCAGTGCGAAGCACCTTTACACTTCTTTCTATTTGATTCTCAGCCTCCGCAACGAAGCGCTTGAAGCAATCTAAAGCTTCAGATCGGCGAGAAAGCAAATACACATATCCATAACGGGAATAATCATCAATGCATGTGAGAAAATAGCAAGCACCATGCCGGGCCCTCACATTCATTGGCCCCCAAATGTCTGAGTGGATTAGCTCTAATGGATGAGAGGCATGAGTAGCCTTACCGAAAAGCTTTCTACATGCCTTCCCAGCCAGACAAGGCTCGCACACAGATAGGTCAACTTTGGCGAGAGACCCAAAAGGCCTTCTCGAGCCAGTCTATTCATTCTTTCTTGATCTATATGGCCTAATCTGGCATGCCATTTAACGGATTCATCACAGAGAGTAGAAGAAGAATAAGCAAATGCAAACGAATCATCCTCCAAATCTAATTTAAAGAAACCATCAACTAATGTACCATATCCAAATAAAGTACCATGAAAGAAAATATCAAGACGGTCTCTGTCAAAATGAAATGAATATCCTAGATGCAACAAAGCTAAAACTGAACATAGATTACATCGAATTTCGGGTGCATATAGCACGTCCTGAAGAAGTAAAGTGCGACCACCACGCAACTTGAGTTGGTACGAACCGACTCCAAGGACTTCTTCCTTCGTGCCATTCCCAAGGGTGACAAACTGTGTGCCAGACGGTACTTGATGATAATATACGAACCCCAATCGGTCACGAACTACGTGTTTATTTGCTCCTTTTTCGGCTCAGGACAATTCCGAGCGAAATGACCCTTCTTCTTGCAATTGTAGCATTTTATCTTTGTAGCATCCTTATTGCCAGTGCGCTTGCCTCTGCGGCGCCTTCCAACTCCACCCTGAGGAGCTTGATTTTATTTCTTCTGCGCTCCATTGTTGTGATACTTTTTTCGCTTGGGTGCAATCCCACTGCGTTTCTCGGAGCGTGCAACAAGAGCGACAGAACGGTTCACTTCTAAGCGCTATGCCTCGAGCTCGAGATGGCGCGAGATGTCATTAAACGTTTTAATGTTCTCGCTGTGCGTCATCAGAAGCTTCATCTGGGACCATTCAGTATCAGGCAGTGAACGAATCACTGCTAGAACTTGTTGCTCATCAGTGAGCTCGTTTCCAGCAGTCTTAAGGTCCTGAATCATGGCGCTCATCACACGAAGGTGCTCAGCCATTGAATGCTTCGGGTCTTTAGTATACTGTAGAAACTTGAGATTTAAGGCACGTAGCCTCGTAGATGAAGTTTGACCAAAAGTAATCTTCAAATTGTCCCACATGTCCTTGGCAGTTTCAAAAATCTCAAACTGTCCAATGAGGTCGTCTTGCATGGCACACAACAAAGTATACCGAGCAGTTCGATCCTCCTTGACCCATTTGTTATAGATCTCTTTATCATGCTCAGAAGTAGTGCCTTCGGCAGGCAGAACTCTTTCGACAGAAAGAGTTACGAAAAACCCTTGTTCATTAAGCAGGTATTGTATTTTCCTATATCAAGAAAACATAATTATTTCCATCTAGCTTATCACCCTTGGTGAGATCAGCTATGATGTTTTTGGAAGTCATTTCACTACATTCAAAAAAAATAGGTTTGGACATTAGGCACATATTTCGAAAAAATTAACAAGATTGGAATATTATCCTCAACATAATGGGATCGAAAACTTCGCTATGCTCGTAATCATCACCTAGTGTCAGTTCAAAATATCACAATCTTATTAATTTTCTATCCAAAAGTTGGAACTCATCCATTTTGAAAGAACACATCTTTTTCTTTCGAAAATTATTTATATAAGGAGAACTTATCTCGTAATATCATCACACAGATAAAAAATACGTACTTATGCCAAAATTTAATTTGAAAAACGTCAACGCTGCGCAAAACACATTCCTTTACAAGGCCTTAATTATTACATCACTTCACTTTTGCATAATTAAAACCTACTACATCACTACAAGATGTACATCAGAAAATGAATATTCTACAGGAATGCTGCACACGTCGAACCCGTCTTTCCAAAATTAAATTTTGTTAAAAAAAATACCGAAATAACATAAGTACTTATATGGCAAAAGATACACAATCATGCAAACAAACTATGCTACATAAACATCCACATAGGATGAATGAAACAAACAACGCATGCATGTTCCAAAAAACGGCACAAAAAAAAATAAATATATTCCAAAAAAATATGCAGGAAATAAAAAATATCCACATAGGATTATTATTATTATTATTATTATTATTTAAAGAAAAATTCTCTGCGCTGCGAGCCGGGCCGGGCACGCAGGGTCGCTTTCCTGCACGCAGCAGGCCGGGCCGGGCCTGCAAAATCGCCCACAGCACGCGGCGGGCTGGGGCCGGGCCCGCAGGCCCCCCACACTGCTGGCGGGTACCGACTCGCAATGAGCCAGGGCCCGCGCTGTGCGGGCGGGTGAGCCCCGCTCCCGCAGCGGGCCGAGCCGCGCAGTACGGGCGAGTGCACCCCGCTCCGCAGCGGGCCAGGCCACGCGGGTGCAGGCGGGTGCGCCCCGCTCCCGCAGCGGGCCGGGCCGCGCGGTGCGGGCAGGTGCGCCCCGCTCCCGTAGCGGGCCGGGCCGCGCGGGTGCACGCGGGTGCGCCCCTGTGCCTGCAGCGGGCCAGGCTTGCGCGGTCTGGGCGAGGGATCAGACCGCACCCACAGCGCGGTGCACCCGGGTGCGACCCGCGCCCACAGCGGGCTGGGCCCGCACACGCAGCAGGCCGAGCCTGCGCGGTGCGCAGGGGTGAGCGCCCTAGCCCGCTCCCGCAGCAGGCGGAGCCTGCGCAGTGCGCAAGGGTGCGCGCCCGAGTCTGCAGCAGGCCGAGCCCGCGCGGTGTGCGCCACCGTCCGCAGCGGGCCGCGTTGAGCCCCAAACGGTCGCAAACAGCGATTTTATTATATAACATGCATTAAAAAAAAATCACATGTCCTGATTAATTTAAAGAAAAAATTAAAACTAATTTAATTTTCCTTTTCCATATATATGTTNCGCTCCAGCAGCAGGCCGAGCCTGCGCCGTGCGCAGGGGTGCGCGCCTGAGCCTGCAGCGGGCCGGGCCCGCGCAGTGTGCGCCACCGTCCGCAGCGGGTCGCGTTGAGCCCCTCCTAATGGTCGCAAACAGCGATTTTGTAAAAAAATTTCAATGCACGAAGCAAAGAATAAAAAATTACTAACTTTATAAAAAAAAATCGCATATTTTATGATCAATTTTGAGAGAAAACTAAAACTAATTTAGTTTTATCTTTTAATCTTTCCTTTTAATCGATTTCACATAGAAAACAAAAAAACGTAGAACTAATCTACATAAAAGGAATTGATCAACGAATGCGATTAAAAAAAAACAAGCATGATCATAAGGCGAAAACAAGCATTCAAGCTCTGATACCAATTGTTGGAAATAATAGGCAGCAGAAATTTACAAACCGGATAGCCAACGTATCCGGGAGCCCGAATCGGATCGAATTACTTGTTTTACAAGCCTTCTTGGATCATCCTTGTCTCGATGCTTCTGGATCTCCCACGTTTCTCGCCTTCTCCTTCGCGTACGCCTTACGCCACGGATCGGATGCGGATTTGATGCAACGGATGCCGATCGAAGAGGGCTACCAGAGTCCTCTTCTATGTCCACACTCCAAAACCCCGGGAACGTAGGTGGAGATCCCAGAGAGGAAGAAGAGAGAGAATAATGGAATATTGAATTAATTCGAATATCAATCGTCTCAGATGGGAGAAACAAGGGGACGTATATATAGAATAACGGAACCCCTAAATATCCTGAATCTCATATAGATTAGGATAAGGATTAGGAAATCTATTAACATATAATAGATATCCACTAGTAGATATGTTTCTTAACTGATAAGAAACATATAATTTATTCTTATCCTAAACCCATTAGGATAAATCACAATCCACATCTTAAGTAGATCGGGTTAAATCAAGACCCGCCAATGTGGACACACCACATGGCTACAGCTTCGAAATCCTTCATATCGAATTTCCCAGCCAACTAGCCCCTATTATTTTTCGAGACCATTATATCGTCGACATACAATAGCAAAATACAAAACCTCCCATAACCATATTCACGGAAGTATGCACAATGATATGCTTCTAACCTATCAAAACAAAACAAAAAAAAAACAATGAAATAATCAAATCTTTTGTACCAACATCTAGGCGCCTATTTCAAGCTGTAAAATGATTTGTTCAACCGACAAACCAAATTCTCCTTGCCTCCTTCGACAACACTTTCAGATTATGATATATATGACTCTCCTCTAGATCAGCATGCGAGAATGCCGTCTTTACATCCATCTACTCGAGCTCTAAATTCATGACCACCGCAATCATCAAAACATCTATGTGTCTTTAGTTGCTATTTTGATCCAAAGAAAGGTGTTGAGTGCATCGAGTGAAGAAACTTTTCTGAAGCTTCTTCACATCAAGTGTTTGAGTCAGTGATTGCTTGTGCTTCTGCTTTATATAATATGACTGGGGCAACATTTATGCGTGCTAACCTCATATTATACCATTCAAAATATTAATGTTTAGGCACCAAATAAAGAAAAAGAAAAAAGTAGGAATTTCTTATAGTGCATGGCATCGTTTTGCTTAACAAAACCTACTATGTGAGATATATCACATTGCGAAACTTTCACGATGCAGCATTTTAAAGTCGAGGTGGATAATGCTAGCAAGAAACAGTTATATAGACACGACGAAGGTCTGGGACCGGCTTTGGTCAAATCTTGAGAAGGTTCAAGAGTTCGAGTACTTAGGCAATGCATTAAGTTAATGCCGATTTTTCTATGAACTAAAACACAATTATTAAATTCGAATATCAATTTAAATTAAGTATAGTAACATTTTATTTTTTCTTGGATTCGGCTTTATATTTAGGCATTAATAGATATTTTTTAAAATTTTGACATAAATGAGACACTTAGATAAAAGTGTCCCAAACATGTGTCCCTTTAACTTAATTCTGTTGTAGTGTTGGGACACTTTTGTGTAAATGTTCCATTTATATCAAAACTTTAAAAAAAATCTACTAATGTCTAAATATAAAGCCCAATCCAACCAAAAATAAAAAATTACTCTACCCAACTCATCCCACCCGGCCTATTCGGCCCAATTACAAACAGAAAAGAAAAAAAAAAAAAAAGAAAAATCGATTACCATCTTCCCTTCTCCGCTCATTCAATCCACTAAAATTCTAGACGAAGAGCCCTTCCCTCTCGTCCTCCTCCGTCACCGCAGTCAATGAGGTAGAGTTCCGGCGGTTGCTAAATGGTTAAATAAGTATTGGTAAATTAGCAGCACTCTTTTTAGGTTATATATAGCGACACTCTTTAACTGTCACTATATACTTAGCGACCCCACATATAGCAACACTTTTTAAAAGTGTTGGTAATTTAGCCAGCAACACCTTTTTTGACCTATACCGACATTTAAAAGTGTCGCTATAGACCGTTTTTATTGTAGTATGAATAGTAGTTATATATTATTTGAATTATTATAGTATATAAAAATACAACTAGCACATTAATTACTTTCATTTAGTTGTACTTTGTTAGTATTGCTGTTTGTGAATAATTACTATTGATTTGTTTTTTGTATTTTTGTTGGTCATTGAAACATGGTTAATTTCGTATGGTTTGTATGAAACTAATTTATTTATTTCTGATTTTTAACGGTGAATGTAAAGATACTTTTTTTTAGAAAAAAGTTCCTTCTATACTACAACAAAAATGGTCTATAGCGACACTTTTAAATGTAGGTACATGTCAAAAAAGTCCTGCTAGCTAAAATTACCAACACTTTTAAAAAGTGTTGCTATATGTGGGGTCGCTAGATATATAGTGACAGTTAAAGAGTGTCGCTATAACCTAAAAGAGTTCTGATAATTTTCCAACACTTATTTAAGCATTTAGCAACCGCCGAAACTCTATCTTGTTGGCTCCGGTGGCGGAGGAGGACGACAGGAAAGGCTCTTCGTCTAGAATTTCAGTAGATTGAGTGAAGAGAGAAGAAAATATGGTAATTGATTTTTCTTTTTTTTTTTTCTTTTCTGTTTGTAATCGGACCAAATGGACTGAGTGTGGTGGGTTGAGTAGAGTAATCTTTTATTTTTTGTTGGATTGGGCTTTATATTTAGGCATTAGTAGATTTTTTTTAAGTTTCAGGATAAATGGGACACTTACTCAAAAGTGTCCCAAACATGTGTCCCTATAACCTAATTCTGTTGTAGTGCTAGTTCTTTTCGACTATAATTATCTCAAACTCAAGAAAGTAAGAGTGGAAGCATAAAAAAGTTTGGGAGTGTATTTACTTTTAAAGTTGGTATTAATTCTACCGATTGCTAATGTTGTGATGGAAAGAGTATTTTCTATGATGAATATTATAAAAAATAAATTGCATAACCGCATATGTGATCAATTGATGAATGATTATTTTGTGACTCATATAAAAGTTCTATCATGCATCGTTTTCAAAATAAGCACTTTTTGAACAATTGTAAAATAGATGATACATTTTCTTATGCAATATTAATGACTTGCTTATTTTTTTTCATCTTTTATATGTTTTCTATCTACTAAACCTGATAGGAAAAAAAAAAAAAAAAAAAAAAAGAAAAAAAGATTCCACCCAGAGCGAAAGTACGTAAATCTCTGTGCCATGCATGCATGATTGAATTGCATAGAACTTGAGTAAATAAAAAAAAGAAAAAAAAAGAAAAAAGCATTTAGCAATTCCAAGCTTGTAGAGTGTCTTATTTCAAGCTAACCAACTATATATACGATAATAAAAGCTTCGGTTTTTTGGTGTGAATCTGAAGTAGTTTGTTCTCAAGTCCTGGAATATCAATTGGAAAATATAATGTAGGCGGAATATAAGCTTGGTTTTCCTTATTTTGGTTCAAAAAATGGAAAGATGCACGTCCAAAGTAGGAATAATGTAAAACGGACTAGGTGGCCCGTGCCTTAGGCTCGGGTGCAGCACGGCAAGGGTGTTGTAGCATCCGGGCTAGACCGACCAGACCTGAAATTTCAGGCCGTGTTGGGCCTCTCGCTTTGGACCCGCCGGCCCGACACGGCACGGCCGGCAATGGGTCTGGGCTGTGCTGGGCTGAGGAGAGGCCCACTACTTGGGCAGTGCTGGCCGGGCCCAGCACTGACCGGCTCCCAAAGCCCAAGAAATTTGTTTTGGGCCTTGGGGTATGACCTCTTCCCTTCTCCTAGGAGTCTTCTCCTCTGAAGATCTGCCACTGCAAACCTTGGGAGGACTGGTTTTGAATCTTTGATCCAATGGACCAAATTTGTATAGTCTATTGGACTGAAACCCCCTCTCAGTTCATTTTCTAATTTTTTTTAAAACAAATTAAATACTTATTATTTTATAATTATTTTTATAAATTTTAATTTTTTATCAAAATATTAATTTACATAGAAATAATTTATTGTTCATCTTTTAAAATTTTACATGTTTTTAAATAAAATTGAAAATAAAAAAAAATTAAGGGGCCAGCCTAAAGCACAGCATGGCCTGTTCCTTCCGGCCCGGAGGGCCGTGCTAGGCGAAAGGCTTGGTAGCTCCGGCCTGACACGACCCGGCCGGGATTTGGAAACCTGGCTGGCCCCACGCCCATTTCGCCCCCCGCAATGTGGGACCACATTACACTCCTAGTTCAAAGTTGAATTATAAGACCGTGATCTACTTTTGTGGTTCTTAATTTCTCCAATACGGTACGTGAAAAGTTCTTGAACTTACTCCCAATGCAATCTTCATAGATTTCCTCGTAAAATCTGAATGCTATAGTTTGTGGAGAAATGATGCTTTAATCATTTATACACAACAAGCGGATATGCAGATGCTAGCAATTGAAAGCTAGTGCTAGGAGAATGGTGTTACCAATTAATAGTTCATAGCATATGGAACTTCACAAAATTTGTGCTCTTTACTACTAGACTCTACACATGTAATTTAAATAAAACTGGTTAAAGGAACATAAAAATGTTTTAACAAATTTGCTTTTGGGATTACACCTTCTAATCAATGTTCTAAGAAGCGGCATGTGCTGTGTAGAGGGTCCACCCACCGCATAGTGCATGTACAGTATGCGGGACTATATGCGAGGATATATACGATCCATTTATTAAATATCAAATATTAAAAATAACTAATATATATGTTTTAAAAGTAAGAATAAACAGTAGATCCATTACAAATGATTCTTATGGCTATAACTCTATCACCACAAAGGGTAGTCTTATTCTCGCAAATTTATTCGCCACAAAATTCTCAAATCATCATAAATAATTATTAGACTACCATAAATGTGGATAATGACTGCATTAAGGTGTATACCACTTTTGTGATAAAAATTCATATCCATCACATATATATATATATATATATATATATAGTACCATATATTTTAATGCCGATTTTACTGATAGATCCCACGAATAGTGTTGTATATAATAATATGGCAGAATTTAATGTTGGCCAGACATAATACTATATATTTTATGGCACAATTTAGTATTGGATCACGATGAGTAATATATTACCTATAATTTTATTACCAGATTAATAATTTAAATTAATTTAAACTAAAATAATATAAATTACTATAAATTTTTATATATAGTCTTTCAATATAATTTAAATTGTATTTGTTGGATTAGATTTTAATTGTATAATAGTAATTAAAATTATTCAGTGTATATATAAAATTAAAAACCAGGTGGAAGCAATAACTTTTATTAGGTGAGGAGGATATATATAGGCCCACTCCCTCAAATCAATGTGGTTATGCCATGTGTATAAGGGATTGGAGATTAATATATAGTTATAGTTATTATAGTTATTGGTATAGATTACAGATTATAGATTCTAGATTGTACATTCAAGGGTGAAATTAGTTTTGTATATTTTGTGATTGAATTTCTATTAGTCACTATAAAGTTTTCAAATTCTATGGATAATTAGCGCATAAACATAACGAAGTGCATATCTCGTGCACTCAAACGCTGTGAGAATTGTGAACTGTAAGTGACAACCAGCTATCCCAAAAGTGCTTACCGATAAGAATAGCACATTCATCATACTTAAGAATTCAGCTACAGCACTCACAAGTTTTGACCTGACTCAATTCAGCTGAACGTTAAATCTATAATTCAGCTTCTTACTGTTAGATTTATTGTAGACACACCCAACTCAACTAATTAGTCTCTTGGGCTAATTATCACAAGACAATAAGATAGATCTATTTTAGTCAATAGTAAATAACTATTAGGAACATCCTCCTCAGCCACCACGCGATCAACTCCCAATTTCATTTAGGGCATGTTTGGTTCACCTATTTTAAACTATGAAATCGGAATCTGATAGTTATCGTTTGTTTTATAGAAATCGGATTCCAATTCCCATTCTACTCCGGAATAGGAATGGGCCAAATCCATTTGTGGCCCAATCCGGTTTTAAATCCCGAATTGATCCATTCCAAAATAAACTATTCAAGATCCTCTTTCATCAACACCTTTCTACTCTCCCTTCATCACTTTCCTCTATCTTAAATAAAACCCTCTCTAAAAAATTTTAAATTTTTCATTCCGATATTCATTCTAATAATGAATCAAATATTTTTAGGTAATTCGTCATTTTATTTTCAATTTTAAAACAATTCAATTTTATTTTTCATTCCTACTTCAATAATCATGAACCAAACATGTCCTTAGTGTTTCTTCGGAGCTCACAAACTGCTTTCCAAATGCAAGCCATATAATAGTGTTGGTGAAAGCCGTGTGCCATGCCTGCAAGTGCAAGGTGATTTAATCCAAAGGGTCGTATAGCCAATAATAATAATAATAATAATGATAATAGTAATAATTTGACAAACTTAATGGCCTATAATTTAATTGGATAAAATGAAGTAGGGTCCAAAACCTTTTATTGATACTAACCTTTAAATAGGCAAAGCTTCTATTATTTGCATTTTGTTGCGCCCATACATTTTAATTATAATTCCCCATTTAAACAAGCCCAATAGGGCTTGGTTCAAATTGGGTTGACCCTAAGCCCCACACCAACCAAGGTTTATTTAGGGCCACTTTTATTTTATTTTATTTTTTTAAAAAAAGACTATATAAATGTAATAAGCATCCAAATACATTGCGATACAATATATATATATATATATATATATATATATATATATATATATATATACACACACGCACAACACAATATGTCATTATTTTTGGCTTCGCGTGAGGCTCAAACTTGGTTTGACTGAGGCCAAGTTAATATGGTGGCTAAAAGTACATATTTTATACTTTAAAATATCTAAAAACTTCAAAGTACTTTTAATGTTTTCTCCTTCAATCCTATAAAACAGTTTTAATGATTGCCATGAGAGAAGCATACAAAATATATAAATGATTCTTTGGTAGATGTTACCGCTGATAATAGTTGCCACAGTAATTTTATAGCGTGAAAACAAAAACAAAAAAAACAGAAAAAAAAAAATAAAATTAAGCTCTTTGAAACTTTTAACTACCATATTGCAATCTAAGCCCAACGTTATTTGGGGTCCAAATTTTTAGGCCCGGCCGCCAGCAAGGCCCCGTCCAGAATTCGTGCTTAGGTCCCCGACTGGCTTCACCCCTCAAATGAAACAGACAATGTATGAGTTCACTTTATATTAAGACACTTTATTAAAATAAATTATAATTTTCAATTTTACATATCTCTCTTTGAAAAATTTTATTATTTTTTAAAACACAAATTTGTAGAAAATATGAAATATTGAAATGATATTTTTTTATTTGAAAACGCTAATAGGAAAAAATTATTTGTATACCCCTAAAACAGGTGTATAATGTACATCCTACACATCTAGATCAGTGAGATGATCTTTATACTAATCACGTCGATGCGATAGTGAAAATGTTATTCTAGGATAGATGGAATATACATCATACACTACTTTTGGAATGTATGTGTATCATTGCTCTTTTGTAATGCTATTTGTGTAATATATAGTTTTTTTTTAAAAAAAAATTAGAATTACTCAGAGATAAGTAATTAAAATAAGGACAATTTTATTATTACTCTCCTAAATAAACAAAATATAATGAATTCACCTCAAATGTTTGAAATTTTACTAATACCTTCTCAAATCAAGTAAGCTATCGCGACCACTAATTTCTGTCCCACCAAAATTTTTGTTCACACAAATTGGCATAACATTAACATTATATATATCAAAATTATTAAGTTGACATGTGTTTAGATTGGGGACCAACATATTATATATGCCAAAATTATTAATTTGACATGTCTTTAGATTGGGGACCAACATTAATGTCTTTTCTCCATTTGTTATTGTTTTGGTTGGTGATCATTCAATGCAATCTTACACATGTTTAATGTATCTATCTTTTTTATAAGGTTAATAATTGCTCCTAGAAAGTTTTTTNGAGAGAGAGAGAGAGAGAGAGAGAGAGAGAGAGAGGTAGCATGCTACCAACTTTATTTATTTTTTTAGAAATAAACTTAACTGAAAATATGAAACAAATAGACTTTGAACATGAGACCTCAGTACCAATCACCAAGCTTCTACAAAGTGTTAGTTATCAAACATATTAATTCAAAGTTGTAGAGATTTATAAATATATTAATTCCTCCTTATTAGTTTACCCATTAAAATTATTTTTTACAAAAGAATAATTCTACGCTTAAAAAAATTCTTTTTTAATAAAATTTAATATAATTTATCATTTATAATATTTTCATAAAAACGTATAAAATTTATTTGAACTATAGACTATTTTAAATCGGCTATTCAACTTTTCAAAATTTTAATTATACTAAACCAATCTTTTAATCTATTTGATTTGACTCAATTAAAGGCACTTTAATTTTAAAATTTGAATGTATCGTTTATCTTTATAACTTTAGTTAACATACTTACTTCATATAATATTGGAGCTATAAATTTATCAAAATAATACATTATCTTAAATTTTAAAGTAAAAATACTGACTAGCATAAATTGAATAAGAGTCGAGTAAAATTAATTTTTGAAAGATCCAATAATAAATATAAAATGGTCCATAGTCTACTAAGTTCGATATTTTTTTTTATCTAATATTTTTATTCTAACTATTATATCACTTTATATATATATAAGACTATAAACTATAAATCTTTAAAAGCAATTATATATATAAGACTATAAACTATAAATCTTTAAAAGCAATTGAAATAATTTACTTTTACGCGAGTATAAGAATTCATGCTGCAAAAAAAATTCATGATAAAAGTAGACGATCGATAAAAAAAAAAATAATCTGTATATTTTAAAGTGTTAAAAAACCGTATAATAATCACAACATTTCAATAAATTGGCAATTTCAAAATTGTACATTGTATGAATATAAAATTATGAGCTCGAAGCTTTCATAAGTACAAAGGAGTTTGCGTTTTCGACTTTTTTAAACCTTGAATCAATTTTTTGATCATTTTTTATTCTCGAATTATTATTATTTTTCTAAGGAGATCACTAAATTCTAGAAGGATCGATCACTATCATTTCAATATTGTAATTTTTTTATTCAAAAGCTAGAAAATCGAAAGCACCGTGTCACAAACAAAGTGTTTTCTGTTGACTTTTCTTTTGCAATCTTTTAAACTCGGAAGGAGTTTTCCGTCAGAAAATTTTGTTGGGGTATTCTAGAAGCTTCTATATATGCAGGTTTCAATACTGATGGCGGAGATTCCGAAGGATCAAGAGTACTTTAAAATTTGTAAAAGGGCAATAAGTGTAGTATGTTGAGAGTCTATAGCCTCCCCTTTTATCTTGTAGCGTTGAGCCACTTGGTGCTTTTCCATTTGTACCTTGGGTGGCGAGTAGCCCATATAAGGTTGTGGCCTCCACCCTCTCTTCTTAGAAAATTAATATTAATTTCTCTACTTTTATCAACACACAATATTTCTCAAACTCTTCAATCTCTTGTACTTAGTCTTAGGACGAGTAGATTCTAACTTAGCAAGTTGAGAAATAAAGTTACTCACTTTGCGAAGAAAAACGAGCACCGTATGGACCAGACAAGTGATTTTACTTAAATCCGCGATAACCAACTAACCTATACTTAGAAATATAGTTCCTCTAAACTAAAATTATCTATATACATATATGAATCCTCAGTTTTGGAACAGGTGGCAGCGAGGGCGAAGGCGCGATCGGGGGCGGGAGCGGGGGCGGGCCGGCAAGTGCGCTGGGGCCCGCGCGCGGGGATGTGCGGGGCGGGGTGCGCAGTGGCGTGGTGCGCGCGGTGACGCGCGAGCATGGTGGCCGGTCGGGTGGGCCCTAGCCGAGGAGAGGGGAATTTTTTTTTTTTTTTGTCTCTCTCTCAATTTTTTCTCTTAATATATGGAGAAGAAAATTTATAATTTTTATTTGTTTTTTATAAAAATTTGAAATATATAAATAATTTTAAATAGTTAAATTATTTGTATTAAATATAAATTTTAATTAAAATAAATAATAAAATTATTAAATATATAAAAAAAATAGAAAGAAATTAAAATAAAATATAAAAGGTAAAAATAAAAATAAAATAAAACGATAAGATAGATAAAAAAAATAGAGCAAAACTGTAAGAACAATAAATTATTTTCTTATAATTTTTTAATTTTTTTATTATTTTTTATCTTTATTTATTTAATTATTTATTTTTACGGAATCATACTGCCGCTGCCTATAGTTTGCCGTAGGTTAAATTTGCCCCATAATTATATAAATCATTATATAATTATAATATATTATATATTAATATATAATTATATATATGGGTCTGCTACTATACTATTATCAGTTACGATCGTCCTCAGTACTCATAAGTTGTTTTCGATGATAGAGCTTCCGAATCGACGATCCACACCGCTTAAACGTTATTTACAACATTTAAACTTCTAGAATTAAATTTTATAATTTTCGACATCATTACTCTTACGATCAAGAGGTCACAAATTTGACAATTTTTTAACAGCCGGTATGGAATATTTGTAGTTTAACGGTGTAAAGAATCTGAAATTTGTTGAATTTTTGACAGAAATTCTATTCACTACATAGATAAGATCAATAACTCGATCTTGAATTGAAGGATCGATATCCTTTTTTAGACGCGCTTCGATTTTGACTGTTCATGTTTATGCTACTTGATGACTTTATTATGATTTCAAAAATTTACGAAATTTATTTTCTAGAAGTTTCAATACCTGGATCATATTTTAAAAGAGTGGGATCGTCGATTCGGAAGCCCATCATTGAAAACACTTATGGTACGGGCTCCCACTACTCATAATAGTATTAGTAAGCCGGCCTATATATATATATGGGGCAATTTCATCACTACCCCTCTCAAATATGTAAATATCGTAGATACCCCTGCAAAGTTGAAAATATCATAATACCCCTTCAAATGCAAAAAAATTTTCACAATTGTCATTCCTTCTAACGCTGTAACTATAACCATGTTAAAGTTTGGTTAAATAAAGTTGAGTTACAAAATGACTAATTTAGCCCTTAAAAAGGTTCGGTGTTATTTTGATAGCAAATAATAAGGGGCATTTCATAAGTACCTTTAAATTTAAAAATAACATCTCTAGCATCATATTATTAGTGTGTAAAAAAATAAAAAAATCCCTCACCTATAGATAATTTTTGAACTAGACCCTTCAAATTTTATTTTTTAACATTAAGAGACCTTGAACTATTAAGTTTTTCTTTATTTTGACTTTACTTAGTTAAAAGTTTTTAATTGAATTCCTCACATGAATTAATAAAATTTTAAATTTTGTGCTGTGGAAAAACACTCAATTGCTAAAATTTAAAAAAAAAAACACTTAGGTTGAGAGGTTATATATATTAGAGAGTTTTGTTATAATACTATCGGTAGTACAGCTTGGTTTACTACGATTTGTTTTCAATGATAGGACATCCCAAAATTGACAATCGCACCGTTAAATATGATATAAACATTTAACTATGAAAATTAAATTTCACAGCTTTTCCGAGTTTATGATCATGTCAAGTGGACTATAGATAACAGGTTTTCATAAAATTTTAATTTATTGTTAATAATAAATTTCAATTAAAAATTTTTTGTTTAGAGCAGATCATATAAGTAATACTCTAATATCGAGATTTTGATATCAAATATTTTTAGCATGAGATATGTGAAGTTTTTAAATAAATTTTTAAAAATAAATATATTAAATAGTTAATGTTGAATAATCTACCATGGACAAATTGCATTATATAACTATGCATAATTTAAAAGCGAAAAATCATAATGAGATTTAACTATTACACTTAATAAACTATAGATCTTTAATTGAAATATTTTTAAAAATAATGTTAAATATTATGTATATTCAAATGTTAAAAATTGATACAGATAATTAATCTTAAATATTACATATTTAAAATGTTGCTAGGGTAAAATTGGTATTTATAAAATTATTGGATGACAACTTGACGAATAAGCTAATCTAAAGGGTATCTGTGAACATTTTGGTTTTAAGAGGGGTATTGTGATTATATTTTTTGTTTTAAAGGGTTATTCATGAAATTATGATTTTCAGAGGGGTATTGATGAAATTATTCCTAAATATATTATTTTATAATTACAATTATAATTTATATAATTATATATTATATAATTATATTTCTTATTAGTATGGTTTTTGCTTTTATTTGTTTTAATTTTTCTTATAATTTATTTTTATATTTTTATTATAGCAATAATTGCTTATTTCTTAGTTATTTTTTTTCTATATAATTTTTAACTTTATTTTATTATATTTTATTTTATTTATATATTTAATTTATGCAATCATTCCATCGCAACGCGCGTAGGGATGTCAATGGGTATGGATACCTGAAATTTTATCCGAACCCGAACCCGAATGAAATGGATATATCCGATGGATTTGGATATGGATTCGGATATGGATATAAAAAATAGAAACCCGACGAATATGGATTTGGATATGGATTTTGATTGTCCGACCCTGTGAGACCCAGTTTCTGTCAGTGGGGACTTGTCGACAGCTCTGGAGAGTGTCGAGACAAGCCCGAGTCACGTTGGCGTCAAATAGACGCGAAACGGACTCTGTGCGACGTGAGGTCATCTTTCTGTGTGAAAATCTGCGAAATTGCAGAATTTTTACTCTGCTGTACCGGTACAAGGGTTGGTCTGTACCGGTACAACCACCGTGGGAAGTCGCTTGCTGTACCGGTACAAGGGTCCGTCTGTACCGGTACAGGATGCGCGACAGGAGGTTGGTGCCCACGGGTTTGGCCTTGTACCGGTACAGCAAGCCGTGTACCGGTACAAGGGAGTTGGTGGAGGGATAAAACAGTAATTTTTTTTCTCGTTCTTGTCACCATCTCTCTCTATTTAGCTGCAGAGTGAGCTGAGAGAGAGAGAGATTTCTCACTTCTTCACCCATTCTCCTTCCTCTCTCTCTCTAGGCCGGGTTGGTGTGCGGTTGGAGGGAGTTCGTCGCCGACGTCGCGCCGCGAGCCGTTCGAGTGCGCGTGTGACCGGGGCGCTGCGAGGAGGCCGGGCGAGGGCGTGTCTTCGACGTTACTGTCGCCGCGTCGTAGTTCCTCACTGTGGAGGTGAGTTGTTTTGGTCGCATTTTTCCCCGAATCCATCTTCGATTCCAAGTTGCCCACGCGTGCTGTTTTCACAGATTTCCTGCGTCGACTGTTAGTATTTCGGCTCGTTCTCCGCGTAGGAGCGTCGGATCGCGACGAAACTTGGTTCATTGGATTCTAGACTGCGAGAGGATTCCACAGAGCCCTCATTTGCAATTTTTGGACAAGGTTAGCTTGGTCGAAACTGAACCTTTCTCAGCTGCTGTGAACTTAGGCTGATTTGTGTTATTTTGGTCGTTTTAGCTCGGCGACCGGTCTAGGTGGTCCCTGAGGAATCCAGCAGCATCGCGGGTGGCCGAGGCTGAGTTCGCTGCCAGGAAATTGCACTTGAGGTGGGTTACATCGGTTTGACTCCTAAGTTCATAATCGTCGACATGTATAGATCTCTATTTTGGTAATCTAGTTTGGCTCAAATTCTTGAATGATTCTAGATTGGTAAAATCTGAATTCTCGAGCATGTTTTATAATTTAAATAGATTATACATGTTGGACTTGGAAATTGAATTAGGAGAAAACCTGCGATTTGGACCTGTCACCAGTTTTAACTACCTGATTTAGCTCTAGGAGCCGTTAGAAAATTGTACTGTCGCAGTTTCTTCGAGACGAGTACTCCAGGTAGTTTAGAATGTATTTACACTCGTGCTGGTTCGCCGAGTGGATTTTTACAGGGTCGTTCAGGTCGTTTCGGACTGTTGGGTGCCGTCAGAGTTGACGGTGGACCCGTATCGCCTTTTTGGCGTCAGATTGTGCCGAGGGCACGTTACCTGTTGGTTGTTAGACCAGTTTGAGTCGATTACTTGACTTTGGCTAGTTGGAGCCTGATTGAGCTCGACAGAGATACGCTGCATACTCGGTTGGGTAGCGCCCACGAGTGCCACTCCGGAGTCAGGCTTGTGCTTTTGCGTTGGTGTCGCTCATGCCAGTTGGACTTGCTCTCCACGGACCAGTTAGAGTGGATAGAGCCCGATAGTCGCAACGGGGCAGGGACGGGTGTATTCACAGTCCCGGGGACGGGTATGCTTACAGTCCCGATTGGATTGGGTCAGATTTGACATTTCCTACAGTTGGTTAGTGTAGAGCATGATAGTGTAGTGGATGATAGCGGTAGAGTATGCTTCCTGCTTTCCTTCTATCCTTGCTCCCTTCTGTAGACTTAGTGGGTGACCGATGTTGTTTTGGGCGGTACCCACTGAGGACTACTTGTTTTACAGTAGTTCTCACGCCCAGTTGTTACCTATGTTTTTGCAGAGCCACAGGTTCCGGCTGCTGCACCGACCGTGGATCAGGATCGAGGCAAGGGCGTCGCGAGTTAGAGCCCTACCCGACGTGCTGAGCTAGAGGTGCCCTACTGCAGGTAGAGGTTTTGTTTCGAGTTTGTGTACATAGTTGACTTAACTCGCCAGTGCGAGTAGCTCTGTATTTTGGATCTGAACTATGTATATGAAACTCTGTTTTATTTAGCTTCTGTTTTCTCTAGCAGCTCTCTACTACTGTTTGTAGTAGTGTTTGATTTACAGGTACAGCTATCGCTTCGTATACAGGGAAAATTTCTTTGTATACGGCGGATTTGTCGGCGTGCCCGGGGAACGTGTAATCCGGGGCGTGACAGACCCGAACCCGAACCCGGCCCGAACCCGACCCGAACACGATTTTATTTTGTATTATATATAATATATATAAAAAAATTTGATGTTATATTTGAATTTGTATTTTAAAATTTTAAATTTAATATAATATATTTTAAAATATTGAAAAAAGAAATAATTGTTTCGGGTTCAAATTTTCGGGTTCGGATTTCGGGTTTCGGGTTTTTGGTCGGATTCGGGTTTGAATATGGATTTTTAAAATCCATCGGATTCGGGTTCGGATTCGGATCTCGGGTTTGGAGTCAGGTTCGGCTTCGAATTTTTAAAAATTCGCTCCGAATCTGATCCGGTGACATCTCTAAACGCGCGTGCGTCGCTAGTTGTTATTATTATACCCCGTTAATAACGAAAAATTCTAGAATGCAACGGGTATATTAATGACGTGGCGTAACAAATCAATCAAATTAATCCTTTTAAGAATATATGTCCCATCATGATTGTAAAAAAGTATTTGTATTGTACTTTTGTTTGAAAAGAAGAAATGTGATTGGCTTGTTATTGATGACGTGGTGCAAGTGTGACAGTGTAGAATTCCTCGTTAATAACAGAGCTACAAAACCGCGTGGAGCCTTTACGGTGGGCCCCGCAAAGCGTGGCACCAAACACCAATGTCCAAACGAGGCATTGAAGCTCCTTAATTGCGTCAACGGAAACATGCAGAGTCGACCATCCACGTATAGACTTAGCGACGAAGATAGAGAATAGTCAAATTATTTAGAAGAATCATCACGACCTTGTTATTATTATTCTACATTAATAATTGCATGACTTTATTGGAGGAACCGACATAGTGAGAATCCAATCAACTACTATGTGAATAATATATAATATATTACTCGCGTAGGAATTCGCACGTCACGCCTTGTAAATAGTCAAGATATTTTTATTTTTAAATAATTGCCAGGTGTTGATAGAAGGAACGACATAGTGGGAATCGAATCAACTACAGTGCGTTGTACAAAGGACATAATATTTATGTGAATAATATATATATAATATATTGTTTATATAGTTATTGTACTATGTTAACGATATTGCACTTCTTTTTTTACTTTTTATATTTTATTTTTTTACTTTTGTATTAGATGAAATTTTCATCTTTTGAGAAAATATATACAATTATGACTTATTAATTAAATTTTTTTAAAAAATTAGTATATACTTTACATGTATTTTGAAAGAAAAGAATATCAAATCTGTAAAATTAAAAAAAATGACTAGATTTGTAAAATCGCAAAACTTGTAAATCATATTCAAAAAGGTCTTTATTTAAATGTCAATAAAGAATTAAGAATAGTAACAATGCCAAAAATTTGAGTTTACACTCAAAATTTTGGCCTACCAAATAACAGGAGCAGTAAAAACTTATTTACAGTAAAAAAGAAAAAATATATTACAATATAACTTATCAATTATACTTTTTCAAAATTTAAATATATACTTTATATGTGTTTTGGTAGAGGGCAAATTTGCCATATGACAAAAACCAAAAATCTATAAAATTGAAAAATGATTATGTAAAACACAAAACTATGAGATGTGCGGTTAGGATGATGTAGGCTCCTAGAGTGAGTGGGTGGTTGGTCTGCAGTAAGATCTAAGGGGAAAATGATCAAAAGGATAGATCTAACGGCGGAAAACTTGGATCGATAGCACGAAGTATTTGGTGCTATCACGTTTTCTGCCGTTGATTTACTTTTTATCATTTTTATATCTTATTATAGTATTCACTAACACCCACTCAACCCTACGGGGCCTATATCATCCTAACCGCACATAATTTAATCAAAGGCAAAAATTAATAGCACCAAGTCATTAGTGCTATTAATAGTATTCCAACCTAGTTATATATATATATTATATATATATATATTATATATAGAGTGAGGTACTATACTATGGAAGCACGGAGCTTCTGTGTTCCAGCTGTTTTCGGATGTTGCGACTTTGGAATCGTCGATCGTGCTCCGTTAACTTGATCTAGAGTATTTGAAGTACCTAGAAAATAAATTTTATGATTTTACGATATCATTTGCCTAGTGAACGAAGGGGCTCAAAATCAACGGCTGAAAATAAAAATCTTACAAAATGTGATAATATGACATTAAAATTTTAAATCAAAGATATTGATCTTGTTTTATATAGTATAAAGAATTTTCTATCAAAATTTCACGTGATTTGGATATTTCTACACCGTTAAACTTGCAAACGGCTCACTACGACCATTGAAATTTGTTGATTTTGAGCCCATTCGATCACTAGGCAAATGATACCGAAAAATAAAAAAATTTATTTTCTAGATACTTCAAATACTCTAGATCAAGTTTAACGGAACCGATCGACGATTCAAAAGTCGCAACATCGAAAACGAGCTGGAAGCACGGAAGGCTCCGTGCTTCCGATAGCATAGTAGCCTCACTCTATATATATATATATATTTCAACATAAACCAAAAAAAATATATTTATATAAATTTACAATTGAGGTAGCGTCCTACTAATGGTCAAAATGTAGGGCTCGTATTTTGATTGGCTAATAGGAAAATCACATCTCGGTGTGTAAAGCTGTTGAAAAATTTTTCTGGTCTTTATTAAAATATTTCGTAAAATAATTCGAATATTTAATTTTAGGTTTAGAAAAATTTTGAGAAAGAAAATAAATAACAAATACTGTAAAGAAAAGATTTAGATAAGACCTGTGAATCGAGGCATGCTGAGCACTGTCCTAGAAGCGAAATTGCTCCTCCACATGCGAGGATTCTTGACAATTACTTTCAGCGATACAACAACCACGTTCCATCCCGTCGACACGATTTCAAGGTGGTACAAAATGAACCCAACAAGCTTCAAATCCAGCAAAGAAAGTTCGGCGATCGACGAAAAAATCAATGGCGAGAAAGCAGGAAAATACGAGGTAGGGTTTAGGTATGCTCTGGCTCTTCTCGAACTCACGCAAACTCCTCCATTATATATAACCAAGACGAGAAACTTATTTCAATGCGTCAAATTCATGTAGAACAAAATAAGTCTAAGAGTATACGGATAAGGATTAGGATAAAGATAAAGCCGATAAAATATAAATAAGATAAGATAAATCAGGTGTGTATGGACCGCGTGCGCCACTGTCTGCCCGGCTCATGCTCGTGCCGGTCGTGCGTGCGTTTAAACGAGAGTATAACTCTCATTTTCTTCCACGCAACTAACTTGAAAATAAAGAAATATATATATAAATACTATTAATACTCTTTTAGTTTTCAATGTGGGACTAAACATCACACATAAAAATTTTAGTTGGGCTCCCAAGTAAAGCCTATTTATAATTATTGGGCTCCCAAGAAGCCTTAATAAGTTTTAAATCATAAAAATTTAATAAAATTCAATAAAAATTGTATCGTATTTTAGTAGGATCAGCGATGGGGTTAACGAAGTGTGTTAGGGGTGGGAAGGTGGGAACAGAGGAGAGAGAGAGAGAGAGAGAGAGAGAGGGGGGACGCTAAGTGGGGCCTACCCCGCATTGGGCCTACACTAGGCTACATACACACCAAAAATTATTTAATTAGAATTGGTATTAGTACTATTTTACGTACCCCTATTGGTACTCTAAACTGTTAACTAAGAATATTTTTGGCTAATTTGCATAAAAAATTCACTAATTTTGTGCTTTTGCAAAAAATGACCACCTTTTTAGTTTTTGCAAATTCAGACCGAATTTTTAGAAAGATGACCAAACTACCCTTCTGTCAAAATGCATAAAAATTATATGCTTTAAATGCCTAAAAAATACAACTGTTAAGTCACTAAGTGTAAAACTTCTTGAAATGACAACTGCTAAGTCATAATTACATGTACCTTTCTCGTGAAACGAAAAACCTCATGAGAAAATAAAAAAAAATTAATAAGATGAAAGAGTGCAACATCCTCTCAAATAGTGCAACAGACTCTTCAAAATAGTGCAATATCTGTATAAGTAGTGCAACATATGCATTGTTAATATACATTTTACATAATTTTTACACTAAATTACGCATAATTTAGTATATTACGAAAAAATAATATATTATATTACAACATACTATAAAAATTATACAATATAAATATAAACGGTACATATTTTACACTATTTGTACAGATATTTACACAATTTGTGTAAATGTTACACTATTATGAGAGGATATTGCACCATTTAGATGTGTGTTACACT
>NC_033633.1:4565746-4603800 GCF_001540865.1 Ananas comosus | reverse complement strand
ATGTACCTTTCTCGTGAAACGAGAAACCTCATTCAAAAGAAAATAAAAAAATAAAGAATAATTAGTAAGATGAAAGAGTGCAACATCCTCTCAAATAATACAACAAGCTCTTCAAAATAGTGTAATATCTGTATAAGTAGTGCAATAAACGCATTGTTAATATACATTTTATATAATGTTTACACTAAATTACATACAGTTTAATATAATATGCGAAAATAATATGCAACATAATATATAATAAATTGTATGTAATTAATTTAGTGTAAAAATCATACAAAATGTGTATTAACAATGCATATGTTGCACTACTTATACAGATATTGCACTATTTTGAAGAGCTTGTTACACTATTTGAGAGGATGTTGCACTCTTTCATTTTATTAATTATTTCTTTATTCTTTTTATTTTCTCTTGAATGAGGCTTCTCGTTTCACGAGAAAGTTACATGCATGTAATTATGGCTTAGCAGTTGTCATTTCAAGAAGTTTTACACATCATTTAATATGCAATAAAATTTAATTTTCAAAAAGAAAGAGTGCAACACACATCTAAATGGTGCAATATTCTCTCATAATAGTGCAACATTTACACAAATGGTGTAAATATATGTATAAATAGTGTAAAATATGCACCGTTTGTACATATATTGTATAATTTTTATAATATATTGTAATATATTATATTATTTTCGCGTAATATACTAAACTGTACGTAACTTAGTGTAAAAATCATGCAAAATGTGTATTAACAATGCATATGTTGCACTAATTATACAGATATTGCACTATTTTGAAGAGATTGTTGCACTATTTGAGAGGATATTGCACTCTTTCATCTTATTAATTAATCTTTATTTTTTTTATTTTCTCTTGAATGAGGTTTCTCGTTTCACGAGAAAGGTACATGCATGTAATTATGGCTTAGCAGTTGTCATTTCCAAGAAGTTTTACACTTCATTTAATATGCAATGAAATTTAATTTTCAAAAAGAAAGAGTGCAACACACATCTAAATGGTGCAACATTCTCTCATAATAGTGCAACATTTACAGAAATGGTGTAAATATATGTATAAATAGTGTAAAATATGCACCGTTTGTACATATATTGTATAATTTTTATAATATATTGTAATATATTATATTATTTTTGTGTAATATACTAAACTGTACGTAACTTAGTGTAAAAATCATGCAAAATGTGTATTAACAATGCATATGTTGCACTACTTATACAGATATTGCACTATTTTGAAGAGATTGTTACACTATTTGAGAGGATTTTGCACTCTTTCTTCTTATTAATTAATCTTTATTTTTTTTATTTTCTCTTGAATGAGGTTTCTTGTTTTACAAGAAAGGTACATGCATATAATTATGGCTTAGCAGTTATCATTTTCAAGAAGTTTTATACATATTGGCTTAACAGTTGTATTTTTCTAGACATTTAAAGTATATAATTTTTATGAATTTTGAAAGAGGGGTAGTTTCGTCATCCTTCTGAAAATTCGGCCCGAATCTGCAAAAACTAAAAAGATGGCCCACTTTTGCAAAAGCGCAAATTAGTGAATTTTTTATGCAAATTGGCCAATATTTTTTAGAAATTTAAAGATGAATTAGTTCTACATCACAGTTAATTAATAAGAAAGCAAGGCATTGATATATGCCGCGCAGACCCAAAACTAGGAGGAATAATCTTCTGAATTAGACCGAATTTGTTACACATGTCATATTTTCCGACTACGTGGGTCTAAAGTTCTGAACTAAACCAAAACTTAACAGAAGATAAGTGTGCAAATTTACACACAAATGATCGTTTTTAATCATAGTAATAGAAACTATACCATAACAGAAGATAGTGTGCACATTTCAGCTTAATTGAAGGTGGGAGGGGTGGCTTGACTGGGCTCACTGAGTTCACTCAACTTCAACCTTCGGAAATATTTGATAGCCGTGAAACTTAAAAATAAATATAAAAAGTATAATATAATATATATATATATATATATATATATATATATATATATATATATATATATATATATTTTAAAATTAAAAAATTATAACTAAAGAAATATAAAATATATATTAAGTAGTCTTATATACATTATAAAGAATAATTTTTTAATTAATATTTTCTTAACTTTCATTATTTTTAGAGTTATANACTTAAAAATAAATATAAAAAGTATAATATATAATATATATATATATATATATATATATATATATATATATATATATATATATATATTTTAAAATTTTAAAAATATCTTATTTATTTCTGCATGACCAAAATATTCTCAGAAGCTGTTTGGTTGCATGTAATTATAACCGCACGGCAGTTGTAACTGCATGCAAATGTAAATTCGGTGTTTGATTTTATGTATTAAATCCAACTGTTGTATTAGGAACTGTAGGAGGAAATCCAGCTATAACAGTTGGAACTATATATGCCCAAATTAGCCGCAATTCCAATTGCAATAGTTGGAGAGGGTAATTTTAAACAAAATATAAGTTTATCTCATTAATCATTTTTTAAACAAAAAAAAAAAAAACATTAATCGGAGGTAATCTCACCATCATTCCTCAACTGTATACAACCAAACAAAATATTTGTAGTTACAGCGCTTTCTACTACATCCAACCAAAAAGGATGCATGTAATTGCAATTGCTATATTTTCAATCGCATGCATCCCCAACGATACTGTGTGAGGAAGTAAATTATCAAAATACGAGGATTATACTTCATCCAGAATCAACCAAGAGTCGTGTTGGTGAGCTTCAGAAAAGCCAAAGGTATTAAAATCACCAAAAGTGCATTGGAAATGAGTCCACGAGAGCAAATAGTGCAAAACCTGCACTTGAGCAAAACTGTTCTTGGGGACCGGTCTCTGTCAAGGAGGGACTGGTCCCATCAGCGGGTGTTGCGGGGATTGTTTGAGGCAACTGGTCCCTGGCAGGGAGGGATCGGTCCCCGAACGCGAACCCAGCGAGAAAACCAGAAAATTGGCTAAGTCCTGAAATCCCAGCACTTGGGAACCAGTCTCTTAGGAAGGAAACGGTCTCCCGAGGATCGGTCTCTCTGGGAGAGACCGGTACCCGAACGCGTGACCCGAGCTGAAGCTCTCGGGGACTGGTCCCAAGTCGGGGAGACCGGTCCCTCCGCGCGCGGACAGCCTAGTAAGAACAGTGCACAGAGATGAAAGGTGAGGGGCTTTTATGCAAAATGGCCTTAGTTAGAGGGGTATACATGGAAGATTGCTCTCTCCCTCTCTCATTTCACTCCCTCTCTCTCTCTCTCACTCTCTTGCTCTCTCTCTCTCTAGAAGGGAAGAAGAAAAAGAAGAAGAAGAAGAAAAGAGAAGGAAAAGAAGGAAGAAAAGGAAGGAGAAGAAGAAGGAGATCAAGAAAGAGAAGGCATTGGATCTCTCCCTCTTCCTCTCTTCTCTCTTTTAAGCTAATCTCGAGGTAAGCTTCTAACCCTAGCTTGTGAAATTTAGGGTTTTTGGGCTTTTAGCTTTGGGAATGGGGTCGAATGGACCCCTAGCACCATTGATGGTGGATTGAAGCTAGAGTTAGGGTTCCAAATTGCAAATGGCAAGATGGGAACCCTAGGGCTCCAAAATAGGGTTTTTGGTAAAGTATGGGATTGATCTCATTTGAGGCCATGTAAACATAATTGGTAGGTGCCTAAACGCGGGGGCGAAGTCGGATTTCGCATTCGTCAAGTGGATCAAGAGCTATCGGCAAAACGAGGCCGATTGAGCGTCATTTTCGACGAAGAAGACCAAGACTTCGTCGTAACGTCCATTGGAGGGCATTTCTAGAGCCTTCATACCCTCAAAAGGTGGGGGGTATCATCCCGAAGCAACCGGGTTTCCTTTTATGCCTAAGTTAATTTTATTCATCATATGTTGATTGTGCATTATAGGATTAATAGAAGTATATTTTCATTCCTTGCATGCTTACTTAGTAGTGTAGCGGTATGGACTTAACACTTGGACTAGGAAGGCATGAGGATTGGGTCTTGAGACAAAGAATCCTATAATGGCATAAAGAGCCGAACTTGGACATATGATAGCTTAGTAGAGTGGCATTGAACTAGTGTAGTAGAAACACAAAACAAGAATGAGCGGCATGTCAACTAGCTAGAAAACTTACTACAATAATCGAACGAGTGGCATCGAGTCTAGTGTAGTAAACATGACATGGTTCTAGGGACAGTAGAGATCCCAGCATCTAGGATGCATTGTATGTTGTGCAGCAGAGGCACGTTGACCCTTGTAGATAGGGTATCCTCTTGAGAGGATTGGATTATACTCACTAGTCTGTTTTTGCTGTAGGTGGTCGCACCACCGTGGCACCAGTCTCCGGAGCACTTCACTAGAGGCAGACGTAGTTGTCCCGTAGACGGTCTAGGTGTGCGAGTGCAGCTTCTCCTCACCTATGAGATTGAGAGTGAGTCGAGGGTTTAACCTACGGGTTAACCAAGTAGATTGGGTAATAAACATAAGATGCATAGTAGACTTGCATTATTATTTTGAGTAGACATAGTGTATGTTGTAGTTTACATTACTATGCACTTTTATATACTCATGACATGATACTAGCATAATAGTAGTTGTTGCATGCATTATTACCATTGATGGTATTATAGAGTAGTTGCAGTTATTTCTCTATATATCTATATATCTCTATATCTGTGTCAGCTTATACCTAGTGGGAAAACCGACGGCGTCGGCGGCCGAACCCACTGGGAACTATATTTATATAGTTTTCACCCCATGTGGTTTTGGGATACAAGTACACACAGAGATGAGCCTAGCGAGGACCGCGGTAAGGGCATAGCGCCCTAAGTGAGCTTAGTTAGTAGCTTTTCCTTTATGCATTAGAGTACCCTCGTGTACTAGGTACCATGTATATTTTGGATAGACATTGGAGAGCTACTTGTATTTTGGAGAAAAACATGTAGTTACATTTGGAAGATGAAAAGGTAATGTAATCAACTTATGTAAATGTTGAATGGTTGTAATAGTTAGACTATCTCTCTTTATACACTTGTACGTTACTTGTAGTTCTTGCTCTTAGTTACTTGGCACTTGTGTGCCTTAATCGATCATGTATGCATTGAATTTATTCTTCTGGGCAAATTCTTGTACATGATCTGGTTGCTTAGCTTTGGGCGGACAGGAGAGGTGCTGTCAGTTTGGCGGTCCGTCCGGCGCGCCTGAACCGTGCTAAATTGGTAGTGGATTTGGGACGGAGCGTGACACACTGTATTTATAATTACATCCGACTAACGGCCCTTATTGGTTCAAAATAAGTTCTCTCAAATATTCCTCTTTTCTATAGGATTTATTAATGAAATTGGATTTTAAAAGAGCATCTTGAATATTATTAAGAATTTTTAATAGTAGTAAAGGATAAAGAAGCAAAAGCCCCAACAAAAAGATAAAAGCCAACATCTTTTGGAATAATACACCTTTTCTTTTCTGATTTTTTTTTAAAAAAAATTAATTAAGGAAATAAAATCCAATGATAGAGAAAGAAGCTACTAATGGGAGAGATTGTGAGGCTATATTAATTCTGGTATAATGAAGTGTCGGCTTGCGAGTTCTGGATAAGAATTCGACAACTATACATGTATACATAAATAATGAATGATGATGAAGTTTGGTGCGTGAGATGGTTACTATGTTCGCACCTGTTCCAATTCTATCCACTCACTAATAAATGCATGTATTAATCCTCGTGGGGCACACCATATTTAATATATATATAGTGTATTCGAATGCCCTTTTCTCAAATGAATGCTAGCTAGGGTTGATATATCTGTAGAGCGCAGCTTTAATGGGAGCGATATATAATTCTAATTCACCCCCTTAATATGGATTGCAAGGGTTAACCCCTTTTATCAAGTGACCTGTAAAAACACCAAATTTAAATACACATCCCAAATAGAATGTATATGTAGCGGTGCGGCTTCCTAAAATATGTGCTCATAGAAGGGATGTTGAATTTTAAAATTTAAAATTTTAATTTGTTATTATAAATTTTTAAATTTTAAATTTGATATTTTATATATTTTAAATTTAAATTTGGTCTTAAATCATTATTTTCTATTTATAACTATCAACTATTTTTCTTATTTCCAATAACCATCCAAACATAATTTTTCTAATTCCAGCTTATACTCACAATTTCATCCAAACAAAAAAAACACTCATGTTCTTATAAAAATTCATACTTGTACCTATTCCCGGTATAACTAGTTCCTACTAATTATCGAACCAAACGAAGCCTAAGTGTTTTGATTTTTGATCAAAATAGTTTAAATAATATATTAACAAACATTAAAATTGTTTGAACTTTTTTAAACACCTCAAACAACGAAGCGTTCTATTTCAAAATACCCTAAATCAGATTTGTTAATATTTTATTAAACTAGCTTGATAGTGTAAGAGCCCAAATACTATTAATAATATTAAACTCAACTCTATAGGTTTGGGTTCAATAGCCTATTTGGTTGTTGACACTTTTTAAGATTTATAGAAAAGTAGAGTATGAATTGAGATTTCTCACATTTGATTTCTCTTAATTGATTATAAGATGCTGTGAGTACCTCTTATAAAAAATTATTGGGAGAGCAAGTACAACTCGTAAAGTTTGATAATGATTTCTTACAGATTAGATAATAACTCTCGTTTCCTAACCACAAATTTAAAATGCTTAAGCCCACTTATGAGTTTGAGTTCTGGTGGAGTAAAGGAGAGGAGCTTCGCTCATCTGTGGAGGATCAAAACTCCTCCAAAGTTAAAATTTTCGGATGTGTCTTGATACAAAGGTGCTTACTAAAGATAATCTTGTGCAAAGGGGATGGTCCGGTTAGGCCACCCGTGTGCTCTGTTTGGATGAACCGGAGACTATTAACCATCTTTTCTTGCACTGCTGCTTCTCAAGTGCGCTGCCGGTCTGCTTATTACAGAACAAATGGTGCCTGAATACTTACAGATCGATAGGCGGCATTGAAAAGTTTGCAGTGTTAAACAGAGAGTAGTTGGGAGAAGGGAGTCGGCAATCATAGTTGCTACTTGGTGGGCTATTTGGCTGGAACGAAATAGAAATTTTTTTTTTTGAGAGAGAGAAAGATAGCATGCTACCCGCTTCGTTTATTTCATTTAGAATTAAACTTAACTGAAAACGCGAATCAATTAGGATTTGATCTTGAGTCTCGGATACCAACTACCAAACCCTTTTGCCACTTGCACATAGAACGAAATAGAAAAAATTTCGAAAAAAAGAAAGCTCATGTTAAAACATGTGTTGGCAGATTTACATTCATTCAGAAACTTATGGAAAACATACTGTTTTTATTTTTTTATTTTTTTTTTTTTATTTTTTTTTTTTTGGTTGGAAGCGCAATTTACTTTCCAAAGTTGCTAAATTCACTTGAGCTCCCGTTTGGTAACTCTTGAACGTAGTATATTAAACTATGCTACAGGATAGTACAAAATCTCCTGAAGTTTTGGGAGAAAAAATATGTAACTGTAATTTTGAAGATAGTATAACTATACTGAAAAATAGATAAAAGTAAATACTCTAACATAAGAAAAAAAAAATTCCAACCCTTCTTAGAACATCCTTATTCAAAAAAAGCCATCAGATTTTAAACTTTGTTAAATTTCACACAAAAATTAAATTAATTCCAACATAGATTTTAAGTTTGAATCTTTTAAATAATCATTATATCAAATTTAAATTTATAAATTTAAAATTTTAAAATATGAATTTAACATTTACAATAATAAAAAATTTAACGTTCTATAAATTCAAATTTAAAAGTCAAATTTTAATTCAAAATTTCTAATTTTATAAATCAATTTAATTTTTCAAATATCAAATTTTAATGTTCTAACATTATAATCTTCAAATTTATTCTCAATTTTCAATTTTCAAATTTATACTTTATATATTAAAATTTAAAATTTAAATTTTCATTGTAAATTTTATTTTAATCTTGTTTTAAAATTCAAATTTTTTAATTTTAAAATTTCAATATCAATTTTAAACTTCAAATTTAAAATTTTAAATTCAAACTTTAAGATTTTCAATTAAAATGGTCTAAATATTAAAATTTAAATTTAACATTAATTTTAAATTTCAATATTCAAATCACAATCTCATAGGTTCAAATTCAATTTTAAATTTATTTTTAAAATATATTTTAAATTCAAATCTCAAATCTCGTAGTTCAAAATTTGCAAAATTGTAAACATTAAATTTAATTATATTTAAAATTTAAATACCTGATTTCAATTAAAATTTCGAATTTTAAATTTAAATTTTAAAATTTTAAATTTTGAAATTTCAAAAATTAAAATTTTAAAATTTAATTTTTAAAATTTTAAAGTGTTAAATTTTAATTCTAATTTTAAATTTCAAATTTTAAATCTAATATTCAATTTTTCAATTTCCCAATTTAAATTTTAAATTTAAATTTAAATTGAAATTTAAAATGTTCAAATGATTAAAGTTAAATTTTAATTTCAACTTGTAATTATGTAAATTTAATTTTAAAAATGTTTATTTTAACTGTAAATATTTAAATTTCATATATTCAAATCTCAAGTCTTAAGTCAAATTTAAATTTTAAATGGCCTTAAATTTAAATTTATTGTTATTAAATTTAAAATTTTAAATTTAAATGGGTAAAGTTCTGATTTCAAATTTTAAAATTTAAAATTTAAAATTTTTAATTTAAAATTTTAAATTTAATAATGTAAAAATTAAATTTAGATTTTCATATTTTAAAATTTTAATTTTTAATTTTGAAATTCAAATTTTCAATTTTGAAATTTTAAATTTAAAAATTCAAAATTTCACAATTCACATATCAAATTTTAAATTTTAACTTTTTATTGAAATTTTAAATTTTAAATTTTAACTTTTAATTTTAAAATTTAGAAAAATCGCGTGAAATTCCAGTCCAAACAGTTTAAAAATTTAATCGGTGGAATTTTTTTGAGTTGCAGAATTCTCTATTTCATGTAGACCATTTTTTGAGTTGCAGGATTCTCTATTTCATGTAGACCAAAACCACAGTTTATAAATTCCGTGGAGATTTTTTCTTTGCATCCAAACATGCTCTTACTCTTTGAATGAGACGGTAGCATGCTACTTACATTAATTTCTATCTCAAAAAAAGAAAAAAAGAAAGGTTTGAGTTGTGACCCCCACATATTTAATTATAATTTTTCTTCTAAATTTCTCATCCGTTGCGTTTCCATTATTGTGCATTATGCTTCCGAAGTTGTAGATCGCATCCAATATATAGATTTAAAATTATAGGACATCAATCAATTATCAAATATAAGGTGGAATAATTAACGCATGATATTCATGATCGAGTGCAGGCGAAAACTTCTCCCCTAAGTCTTGCCGCTATGATCGATCTACTCTCGTCTTCTTGTTTTGTGATTCTGTGTCTCCATCCATATCGCTGTACATTGCATGGAATCCGAAACAAACGAGACAATTCTTCGAAAGCTATGGATTTTACATAATTTATTATTCGGTGTAAAATGATCATATATATAAATATCGCTCTATTTCCCATATGTAAAATAAGAATATCTCTATCTGTTTTACTATATCAAAGGCTTGAGCGGTAGAAATGTGATCTAGGCCTAGTACAATGACAATAATGAAAAAAGGACAAAGGCATGGTGAAAGCACAACAAAATCCCCCAATTTCCAAAAAATTAATTTCCAAATTGCTAGATAATTAATAAGAAAATGTTCATTTTTTTAAAAGATAAATTTAAAGATAGTTAGGAAAATAAAGTTTAACAAAATTATTTTTTAAGTTAATAAAACATCTAATTTAATATAAAATAACTAGCTCTAACCATAATTAGTTTTTTTGTGAGAGATAGGTAGCACGCTACCCGCTTCGTTTATTTTATTTAGAAATAAACTTAGCTGTAAATATGAATCAATTAAGATTCGAACTTGGGTCTCGGGTACCAACCACCAAGCCCTTTGCCACTTGCTCTAGGGACGGTCGGTCTCTAACCATAATTAGTTAATTCACGAATTATTCGCAAATTATTAAAATTCCGAATAAAACAGTCCGTATGCGACTTATTCTCAAAAATTCAAAATAAAACGTGAGTTTTTAGATTAGATTTATTATTTACGAGTAATTCGTGTATGCCGAACTATTCGGCCAAAAAAAAAAACGTGCAAAATTTTTAGATAAAATCCCTTTCCGAATTATTCACAAATTATTGAAAAACTTCATGATCTTTCGGAATATGTGGATCATGAAAAAGATGAAAATGGAAATGACAATAAAATTTGCTATTAGTTTTTTACTTAATCTATTTTTTTTGTTAATTTTTATTTTTATATTCTTAAGAATTTATAACCATGTACGCTAATAATATAAATTTAGGACAAAAAAGCTCAGTTTAATAGTCGAATTTTTTATTCCGAATTTTTAATTAGTGAACGTATAATTTTCGTATAAATTGCGTATCTAAATAATTGGTGAATTTCTTTTTTAAGCCGTATTTTTTAATAAATTTAAAAATTAAGATATAAATTTTATTGGAATTATACACGCACCGTTTGCCTGCGGAATCCGAATTCCCTAACTGTGGCCGTAACCAAATAAAGTTAAGAAAGCAATTATCCATATGAGACAAAAGTTCAGGCCCTATTTTAAAACAATGTGTAGGCCCAGTGATTAAGCATTTCCATATTCCTTTTTTTTAACCTATTTTATTAATAGAATAAATATAAACCCCTTTTTTATTTGCACTTCTATAAATAATTCTATAATCCTTCAATTTTTACAATTAATTCTTTTAGATAGCTTTTGATTTGAAAACTAAATTTTGAAGAATAATTTTTATTGTTCCTGAAAATAGGAGATATCCCGGTGTAAGTTAGAACAACTATAAATTTATGTTTGGATGTATTCAAAAATATTTTAGTGGATATTCTTAATAATATTTGAATAAAAGCCTAGAATAATGTTTAAATATGTTTAGAAAATAAAATTATTTATTTATTTCAATATATTTTATATAAAACTGTTTATACAATTACTTCATATAATCTTTTATAATATAATATTTTAGGTAACAATTTAATTTATATTAGTGTATTTATTTTATTTCATATAACATTTATTTTAGGTATCAATTTATTTTATAAAATTTATCCATATTATATGTAATGAATAAAATATAATACTAACAATATCCTTATAATTTTAATTAATAATACTTCAATAAAAATTAAAAATTATATATATAATATATGGAAAAATAATTTAATACATATAATACTTAATATAAAACAAAATAATTAAATTTTAATGTATAAATGATAAAACTTAATAAAATAAATAATATATATATCAAATTTAATTAATTTATATTATATAATAAGATTTTCAGTATAAATATACTATCGTAAAGATAATATTTATATTAATATATTTATTTATAGGCTGGGCTACTATACTCATATGAGTATAGAGCTCTCTACACTCATAACTTTTCGACCGTTCAGATGAAAAAAACGTGCAGTTAGGATGAGAATGGTTACGGTTAGGTTGATAGTTGGCCCCCTAGGTTTGAGTAGGTGATTGGTTGAATAAGTATAATCTAACGGATGAAAATCATTAATGGGTAGACCAAACGACCAAAATCTTATGAGTACAAGAGGCTCTATTGTAGTATCCCGGGGGTTTGGTATCGATTGTCTACAGTATTAGCGATTAGTCGACATATCTGGAAAGTGTCGGACTGAATCTGAATCGTTTTTGCACAAAATGGATGCAGAAACGAACTTGGCGCACTCAAATAAGCAAAACCGGAGTTTTGTCAGTTTCGGGCGCCAGAAATGGTTTGGGTCGCCCAGAACTTGAGTGCTGATCTGAACTGAAACTGGAAGCCAATTCGGATCCTGGTTTCAGGCGCCCGGACGTGGGCTCGAATGTTCATCTTGGAATTATCGATTTCGTTGACACGTGTTTGGTAGTAGGTGAGGTACGCCGGATCACGTTAGGGGCACAACAGACCGAAGGCGGAGGAACCGAAGAGGGAGTGTTGTATGGCCTGGAGGATTCGGACACCTATTTGTTGGTTTCGGGGACCCGAAAGTTCTGTTTCCTGCAGGACAGTAGGTTTATATTCTTTTGTTCCTGAGGCTTACTGGACCCTTCTATCCCTTTATAAAAGCATATGGATGAACCCCTGAGCTGCTTTTTCACCCTTTTTCATAGAGAAACCCATATTTTGCATTCTAGCCCCTCCAAATTCTCCAATTTTCACAATTCTACCTTGAGGACTGCAATTCCAGCAGAATTCCAGCAGCGACCTTCGGCATTTTGGCTCGTGTGCGACGTAGGAAGATCCGATTGCTGCGAAACTTGATTTGGTGGATTATAGATTTCTTGGAGATTTCGTGTGCCAATTTGACCGCATTTGATTGAGGTTAGTTGAGTCAATTGGATGTTTTTCTGAGCTGCTGGTGTATTTGAGCTGAAGTTGAAATATTTATGGTTTTCTTGATTCAATCTTTGGAGGAAGTTGGGATTTAGACCAGAGGTTGTTTCTCCATCATTCTCTACTGGTTTTGAGACTTTTCTCCACCTGAATTGTGGATTGGAAGATTTGAAGGCGAATTTGACATAGTAATTATAAGGATCTAAGCTTAAGTGCTGAAATTGAGGGTTTTGATGCAAACTTTGGGTTTTTTGTGCTTAGATCCTTAGAGAGAGTCTTTGCTGTTTCGTGATTGATCTTGGCAGGGCATTCCGGCGACTTCCTAACCGTGCCGGACTCACGCTAGAGGTGGGTTAATGTTAAGCTACCGAAAATTTCGGATTTCCTTCTAAGCCTAGTTGATGGCAGCATGTATTTTGGTTATTGTATATCATGTTAATTAGCTCGAATTTGTTGATTTGCATGCTAAATAAAATCTGAATTTGGAGCATAAATTAGTGATTTAGATAAATTATACACGTTGGACTTAGAATTGACTTAGGAGAAAACAATCGATTTTACACTGTCATTTTCTGAAACTAGCAGATTTAGCTCTAAGAGTCGTAGTTTGTTTGTATCGTCGCAGTTTGTGGGCGGTGGATACCCAGAGTAGTGTAGAATGCAGTTACACTCGTGTTGGAATGCCGAGTTTATTTTTATAGTAGTGTATAGGCTGTTCCAGACTGTCGGATGCCGTTGGGGTTGACGGTGGACCCAGATTGCAATTTGTTGATGCCAAAATTAAAATTAACATGCCGACTTAACTCACGTATGAGCCAATAAAGACACGTGGTACACCAGGAGTCGGCAATAAGGCACCTGAAGGTTTTAGGCAGGAACGATTGAGAAGTGGGGCGTAACTTCCATGAGAAGTGAGCGTAACTTCCACGATGGGGCGTAACTTTCACAAGGAGTGGGCGTAACTTCCACAATCATTGTTACAACCATTCCCCTCACTACTTTCAACCAACCAATAATATGGGTTGATATTACTATAAATAGTAATTTCGAAGCCTGCAATAGGGTCTTTCTCCCCCTCGAACGAGAAAACCATCTTCATTTTCTCTGCAATTTTATCGCTTTTCTAGGAGTAGTCTAAATATAATCTTTTTCTTTTCCGCATTTACTGCTTTCTTAGGAGCAGTTTTAAGTTAGATTCTAGAGTCTGTATCCCCCACGGGCACACCTAGTTGTAAACTATATTTGCAAAGTCTGTATGCCCCGCAGGCACACTCTGTTGTAAACTAGATTTTCAGAGTCTGTATACCCTTCGGGCACACTGTGTTTTATTAATATATAAAGACCTTCGGCTCTTTCAGCCGACCAATCATTGTGTATTCTATATATTCGGTTCATCAGCCGACCAATTACTGTGCATTTCATCTATTCGGCTCTTTCAGCCGAACCGAGTCTACAGTAAAGGTTTTCGAACTCGGCTGATCCGATCCCTCGTCAGCCGAATCGCTTGATCTAGTCAAAGGGCGCAAACTTCGAGGGTCACTATCGGGCGCCGTTTCGCATCCCTACACGCTCCCCGAGGAAGATCTTTGACCAAGTCAAAGATAAAGGATTTCGACGCCTAACACTATTTTTGCATCGGATTGTGCCGAGGGCACATAGATTATAGTTGTTAGACCAGCTAGACCTTTCTACTTTGATTACAGCCTGTGAGAGCCTGATTGAGCTCGGCAGAGATACGCTTGCATACTCGGTTGGGTAACGCCCACGAGTGCCACTCCGGAGTCGGACTTTGTGCTTTTGCGCTGTTGTCGGTTTGTCCTGGTTGGACTTACTCTCCACTGATAACCCATCGTGGTGGTAGTTAGTATTGCTTCGACAGGCGGGGCGAGTGTGTTCAGTCCCTAACGAGATTTGGGTTAGACATTGCATTATCATACCTACAGATTGTTGATTAGTGATAATATAGTAGCATGTAGCTGTAGAGTTTTTTCAGCTTTATTTACTATCCTTGAGTATATATCTGTAGACTCAGTAGGTGAGCCATTGAGGTCGGTAGCGGTACCCACTGAAGATAACTTTTTGCAGTAGTTCTCACACTCAGTTGTTGAAACTTTTTGCAGAGCCTTCTTCTTCGGCTGCTGCTATTGTGGATACAGATCGTGGAAAGGGAGTCGCGAGTTAAATCCCTTCCCGTTTTGCTATTGATCTAGAGATATACCAGCTTCAGGTAGTGTTGATTTTTGGTTCTTGTACATACTGATGCTTGGTTCTCGCTGGAGCGAGTGTTATGTATCTGGAGGCTATGTATGTATGTTGAATCGATGTATTTATATATGTTTTTCTGTTTAGCAGATCTATACTACTGGTTGTAATATTGTATGTTTACAGGTACAGATACAGCTATCGCTTCGTATGTAGGAAAAATTTTAATGTATACGGCGGGTCTGTTAGCGAGTCTTGGAAAACGAGTAATCCGGGGCGTGACATCTATACTCATAAGAGTATAGCAGCCAGACTCTTTATTTATATACCTATTTATCTTATAAAATAAAAAAAAGAATAAAATTCTTCTTTATTTCTAAGAACAATCTTTAACGGGTTGTTTCAGAACAACCCGCTTTGTTTTGACTGGAATAACTTATTTCGTTCAGTTTCACAATCGTTTGATTATAAATCGGGGAATATCACTTTCGTTCCGCTGGAATATCCCCTGCCAAATGAAGGCTTAATATTCATCAAATAGTCGGATTGATTATCTTTTGCAAGTGAAAATACTAATTAAACAGTGAACCTGCTTGAATATCTTTTCTTCTTCATAACTTTTTGTCCAATTTGCATAAAAAATCCACTTATTTTGGGCTTTTGCAAAATCGGGCCACTTTTTTCGTTTTTGCAGATTCGATCCGCTCTTTAAGTAAACTGACCAAAATGCCCCTCGTGTATAATAGCCTCCCGCGTATTTCTTAACATACATATACTACCCAGCCGTACAGTCTGGCACGCATTAAATGCGCCGCTTCCGCCTTACGCAACCTCTCTCATTTATCGGAACCCGGACCACATCCGCCGCCCTATTCGCCGGCCCCGTTGTTTGCTGTTCGGCTTTACTAATAAAATTTTCGAAGCTAAATGACAAAAACTGCACGCCCCGCAACAGGGATAATAGTGCAACGCAATGGAGCAACGCCACGAAAAATGGTGCAACCGACCTTCTAACAGTGCATCCCTAGTCTAGCTCCAGTGCAACCTCGACATACCCAATCAAAATTTTACTTTACTTATTTATTAATATAATCTGAAGTTAAAAGTGCAAATGAACGACGTCCCCTCCAAATGTAGGCGAAGCGTCGGCGGCGCTGCACGGTTGGCTGCGGGGCAGGACGGTCCGCGATGTGCGAGATAACTGCTAAACGATTGAAGAAGATAAGTGTCAGCGGGGCCAGACGGTCGCCGGCGGGTACGCAGTTCGAGAGGTGTGACATAACTGCTAAACGATTTAAGAAAAATAATTATGTAAAGTTTCTCATAAAAGCTCACGCCTTCTTTCTATTGTAAAATAAGTAAGTCCATAGTTAAATGCGAATAATAGTGCAAGGTAGTGTGAATAACAGAATAATAGTTTACGAAAGAGTGCAACGAAGCTGGTAAGAGTGCAATAAGGATTCATAACAGTGCAATGGATTTAAAAAAAAGTGCAACGAAGCATTGTAAGGGTGTAATACTGTAGTAATACCAGTGCAATGGTCTGATAAATAGTGTTACTAAGCTTGTAATTGTGCGTTCGAGAGCCGAGTACACGATTTTATAGTATTGTAACCGGTAAATATTGTAACTGGTAAATAATATAACAAATTCGTAAGGAGTCCATTAATCAGTGAATAAGAATTATATTATCTTTAAAGCCGAGTACACGATTTTATAGTACTTTACAAAATACAAATAGGATTTGCATACAATGCAACCTTCTATTACATCAACTATAACAAACTCTTCATAATAATTAATTAAGAAAAGTATGTAATCATCGAAGTTTCTCTGCAATTTCACTCGCACATAGCGGACGCTAATAGGTATAGACCATGGGAGACTGCCGAAGGAGACTGCGAGGAGGAGGAGGCTCGATCGGAAGGGTACGATCCAGCAATGAGGCGTTAAGATTGATTCGTACTATCTGGAATGTTTCATTTGTTGTAAGCCCTTTGGAGCTCCGGTCTATCATGAAACAGACAGTATAGTTAGAAAAATATTAGAATCCAACGATAAGAATAAAAATCTGCAAGAATTTAAGAACCTGTATGACAGGAGGACCAATGGGCTCCTAGTAAATAAAACATTCTAGATAGTGCAAATCAATCTTAACGCCTCATTGCTAGATGGTGCCCTTCCGAGCGAGCCGCCTCCACCTCGAACTCTGCTTGTGGCTGCTGCGGCGACTCAACCCTTCGTAAAGGCGACGATCGTAAAGGCGACGAGGTTAAAGCGATGCTACGAGTGGCCAAGAAGGCGAAGGCGAAGGCGACGAACGACATTCCCCCCAGTAGGAAGCGCCGCGGCGGAGTAGGAGGAGGATCCATCTTATACTCCGCCACTGCGCTTCCTTTTGCGGCGAACGCCGTTTTCGACTTCCCCTCCTTAACCAAAGGTAGTGTCGCCTACACAGGGAATGCATATGAACAACCCATATTTAAAATTTTAAACAAACGAATCGTCACCTCACCAACCCGCCGGTGCCTCTTTGACTGACCTAATCGAATATAACTTAAGTTATATTCAAATATAACTTAATCGAATATAACTTAAACGTCATTGTTGGTGCCTGCCACTAGCATTAAATGAGACAGGGGATTAATATTGCAACGAGCACAGCGATTAAGAGTGCAACGGAGGGTAAAAGACTACGACTAAGATTGTAAAGGTGCAATGCTGTCGACATAATAGTGCAATGGTTTAAGAAATCCTAACGCGTCGGGTGAAGAGACCGACCAGCAAACACTGGGTGTGGTGAATAGCGTGGAATATTACGTTTCTAGCGCGCGGGCGCATTTAATGCTTGCGGAAACGTACATACAGTAACGTGTACATATAGTATCTCTTCGACTCATCGAAGAGACACCGGCGTGTATAACGAAGCTGCCTCGGGAAGATAAGGCGACTATTCAAACGTATTTTCGTTTAGTTTAAATATGCGTTCTACAGATTCATTACCCTAAAAGGCGTTGCACAGTTATTAGCGTATTGCACTATTCAAAACATAATTACACTCTTTTTTTCAGAGTTGTTCAATTTTTCATATTTGTCAAACTTGTTTTACTAATAATTTCATATAATCAACAAATAGGGAGAGAATTTTATACTGCGTAATCACTTACTGCTATATTAATGTGACTCAAAAAGTATACAAACCGTAATGTATTGTACCGCATTGCACTTTTACGATGAATGTTACTCTAATATTGGAATAGTATTGGACGCTTAGAAGCTTTCTTGCACTCTTTTAGCACATGTTGCACTATTATTGCCACTTAACGTTGCACTATTATTATACGGTTGAAAGAAGGTAGTGAGCAGTTTTAAGATAGTATTAGCTACTTGAGGTGAGTAATTACTAGTTTTCGTTCCCGCAGAAAGGTCGAAATTCATGCGCATTAATAGGTAGTGACCTAAATGGTTACTCTATAGGGACTTGGGCAACCGGCGCCGAAGAAACGGCGATCATGGAGGTACACGAGACGAGGGGAGAGATTTGAATGAGACCTCGACAATGGGGCGGCTCAGTCGTAATTGGAGGATCGAGCAACGAGGCGTTAAAATTGATTCGCTCTATCTGGAGTACTGTGCTTGGTTTGCGACTAGCCACCTCTATATCAGGTTCTTAACTTCTGCAGATCTTTTTTCTTATAGATCGATCGATCCTAAACTTTTTCTGACTATACTTTTTCTTTACAAACAATATAGTGCCAGAACGGCAATGCGAAAGGGTGCTAGTCCCTATGATCGAGGCTCTCATCTCGGCAATCATCTTCTGCTCTTTCTCCCAGCATTATATACCTTTTGGAAGAACAGTGGCGTCGGTTCAGTGTGCGTCAATTTTCCTGTCAGCTTTGATGATGATTCTGTACTTTTGTAAAATGAAAGAGATCCAGTTGTATAATTTGTTACTATATTAATAAAGAGAACCCTTTCATTACATTGTTACGACTTAATGTAAACACATCTATATATATCATTCTTTTATTGCACCAATTTGAGGTGTAAGACACTATTACAATGGATGTTGCACTATTAATAACGCTGCGGTACCCTTACAACCCATATTTAAACAAAACGAATCATCGCGGCAGTGAAACATGACCAATATATCCGGAATAATATTTCAATAATTTGAATAAATGGTGCAACGAATCGTTCAGCAGTGTAACCTATTCCAACCAATTGGTGATTCTTGAAATTAATAGTAAACGAAGTCTTTAAGTGTGTAACTATGATAAAAAGACTGCCATGAGTGCGATAAAAATGCAAATTGTACTCAGATATTGTGATAAGATGAACATAACAGTGCAAATAAGTACGTTAAGAAGAGAACGAACAGCAAACACTTTAGATTCCACTTAAAGGGGTTGCATCGTTATTAGCGTATTGCACTATTAAAAACATAATTGCATTGCATTGTTACGTCGAATGCTACTCTGTTACCGGTACAGTATTGCACCTTTAGATTCATTATTGCACTCTTTGATGGTTCGTTGCACTATTACAAAAATATACTTGATCAATTATTCTCTACGTTACACTATTACTAATTAGCCTTGAACTATTACAATAAGGAGTGTGGATTTTTCGATGTTTCCTGCGGTGCGCCCGCGGATGTCGTCGCGCGCGGCTGATTTGCTCTGGCCAGACGAGGGTTCTTGCATGACCTTTTGTTGTGCCCCCACCTCTGGCAATTCCCGCACCGCTTCTTTATTAAGTTGTTATCAATGGACTCTCTCCGCGCAACCCTCCTTCTGCCAGGTTGTATGCGCATGTTTGGCGGCCGCGCCGGAACAACTTTACTTGGTATTGCAGGCCATAGCTTTTTGCCTCTAGTGGGGGGGACGCAGTCGTTGTAGGTTGCGCGATAAGTCGATGTCTTGAACCAGTCCTCGACAAAATCATACGGATCCCACAGCCTAAATGAAATTGCTTCCATGGTGTGATTATATGGAATGCCGTCAATGTCCCATCGCTTGCAGGAACATGTCATTTTGAAAAGATTTACAACATCCGTACGGTCGGGTGCAATTACCTGGAAAATAACAAGCAAGACCAAAGAGTGGGACAAATAGTGCAATGAGTACATATAAACTACATATTATAGTTTCATGACACTAGTGCAATAATATGTAATATCGTACAACACGTCCAAACTTTAGTGTAACAGATTGATAAGTAGTGTAAGATACTGTTAAAATGGTACAAAATAGACGATAATACCTGAAAGAGGACATCGGTCGAAGGGTTCAACATGTAAAAGTGGAACGTTTCCCTCGAGCTCCCTAAAATCTTTACTGCATAGAGCGTTAGTACACTGGTAATATTCTCCCCAGCATTTTTCCTCTGGTAAAAATAACAAGCTGTTTTCTTTCGTGTTTCCTCGACAAGATAGATAATTGGAAGGCCCTTTAAATGTCGAATAACACTGTTTATCGTCTCGGTACAGTTGGAAGTGAGCATTGAATAACGCCTTCAAGAAAGCAATGGGTAGCCCACCTATGCCGAGGAAGCTTGACCACATACTTGTACTGTTCGGGGTTCAACTCCTTCATCTTCTCCATGTGTTCGTTGAACTCCTCAACAGTGTATGCACGCGCCGCGGCCCAAAATCTTCTCCACGCAGGTGTATTCTTTGGCGCGTGTGAGAGATTGGTAGACAGATGGTAAATGCAATAACCATGAGCTGCATCTGGAAAAACATCGGATACAGCTTCAATCGAACCTTTTGGCGGTCGGAAACAATAGTAAGTACATTGTTTTCTCTGCTCACGTCGCGATCACCGACGACGCTGTCCCGCAACTGTTCAAGAAACCAGTGCCAGAAATAGCGATTTTCACCTTCCACAACTACCCACGCTAATGGCAATATGCAGTTATTTCCATCAATACATGACACCGTCAGCAGAGCACCTCTAAACTTACCAGTTGGAAGGTACCTGGAAGAATTACAAAACGTGTATATTATTGTGTAATCGTGTAAAATACTGTATTTCATTCATCAATTAATTATACAATAGTGCAATATAGTGATATAATGGTGTGAAAGTTGCATAATAGTGCAATAACGTACCATCTAGTCCAATCAGCGACCTGCAGTGCTTCCTAAATGTTCGAATCGCTGCACTGAATGCCCAGAAAAAATGGTGGAAACGACCCTCTTTTAGGAATGATGCACTAATGCGGTACCATTTGCATCAATAATCAAATCACCGGTAGCGTATTCTCCCAAATATCTAAGAACCGAACAGCAAACACCGGCAATGGTGAATAGCGTTTCACACGCCAGTAGCATTAAATATAGCGACAGGTTCGTACCTTGACGTGAACGTTATACTCGAGTAAGTGAGCGAAGAGACACTGGCCGGTAAGTGAGGAGAAGACACACCGGCGGACACATCGAAGTTATTAATGGTACAATATTAGAAAATATTGTACCATTATTAACTAGTTTAACAATAGTTGGATACGTTGCACCATTACTTTTAAACCATTGAACGATTACTACGATAGAATTCCACCATTACGAACTTAGTTGAGCTCGTTTACACCGTGTTGCACTATTAATCGCGTTCAATGTGATCACCTTATTCGTGTGGTAGTTTCCCAATTAGTGTAATGAATTAATTAAATGGTACAAATAACCAGTGCAAGAAAAACTCATTGGTGCAAGTACTGTTTAAAAAATATTTACAACATTATTTTCTAAGTACTGTAAGTCGTCAAAAAATAGTGTAAGATTTTCTCTGCCTTTGTTTATAATATGCATATAAAAGTGATACATCTATTCGAAATGATTGTATGGCTTATTGGGCCCGTAATAATAGTGTAACATCAGCTGTAATAGTATAATAAAGCTCAAAGCGGTGCAACAAAATAATGAATTATACAGATGTATTTAGTTCCAAGCCCTAACAATGTAAAGAAAGGGATCTCTTTATTAATATAGTAGCAAATTATACATTGTCTTTGACGAAAATGTAACATATAATACACTTTTTGCATACAATTCGATGTTCATTACATCCACTGTAACATTCGCATCAAAATTAATATTTAACAAAAGTAGGTTTTCATTTTACAAAAGTACATAATCATCATCAAAGCTAGCCGGCAAATCCACACGCACCGAACAGACGCTACTGTTCCTCTAGCGGAGATGAAATGGCGAAGGGGAGAAGGCTCGCTTGGAGTGGTATGTCGAGTACTTTATTTGCTCTAGGGACTTTGGCATTGACGTTTCCGCACTACATTGTTCATAAAGAGACAATATAGTCAGAAAAATATTAGAATCGATTGACAAGAATAAAGATCTGGAAGAATTTAAGAACCTGGTATAAAGGTGGTGCCTCGTCGCAAATAAAGCACAGTACTCCAGATAGTACAAATCAATCTTAATGCCTCATTACTGGATGGTACACTTACGATCGAGCCTCCTTGTCGTCGAGGTCTCCTGCGGCTCTCTCCCCTCGTCTCGTGTACTTCCATCATCGCCGTTTCCTCGTCGCCGGTTGCCCAAGTCACTAGAGAGTCCTTTTGATATATTGTAATGCAACGAGCAATGCATCTGAAGAACCGTTTTATAGAAAACGAAAAGGCGATTGAAGAGTCAAGTCGCTAACCCACGACTGGGAGGTTGCATAACCATTTAGGTCACTTACTATTAATGCGCGCGAATTTCGAGCTTTCCGCGTGAACGGAAATTAGCTAATGCTCATCTCAAGGGCCGTATTACTGTAACATGACTTAAAAAAGATCAATACCTTCAATTAATCGTATAATAATAGTGCAACGACATGCCCAATTAATAGTGCAACGCCAAGTTAAAAAGTGCAATATAGCTTCTAAAAGTGCAATACCCTTGCGATATTAGAGTAACATTAATCATAACAGTGCAACGCCTTTACGGGGAAAGCAACTGAAGAACCCATTTTTAAACAAAACGAAAATACATTTGAATAGTCGCTTTTACTTTCCGAGGCAGCTTCGATATACCCGCTGGTGGTGTCTCTTCGCCTCACTGAAGAGACGCTATAACATACACGTTATGCTATAACATACACGTTACACTATTCTCCAGACCATGTGTTTGCTGTTCGGTCTCTTCTCCCGACGCGTAAGGCTTCCGCAAACCATTGAACTATTATGTCGACTGCATTGCACCCTTACAATCATAGCGAAAACTTGAATCCCCTTTGACCTCCCAAATAACCGGTTTTCAATTGTAGTCTTTTACCCTACGTTGCACTATTAATCGCGGTGTACGAGATGGAGCCTCATCCTACTTTGCCGCCGCACTTCGTCCTGCGGGGAACGCGGTTCTTCGCCTTCTCCTCCTTGACCAATAGTAGCGTCGCTTTAAACTCGTCGCCTTTACGAAGAGTTGAGTTGCCGCAACCGCCAAAACGACTGGGACGAGGCTACAATTCGTCCAGGGGGTTTATGCATCGACGGTAGAGAGCCGAAGCAGAGTTCGAGGAGGAGGGGGCTCGCTCGAAAGGGTACCATCCAGCAATGAGGCGTTAAGATTGATTCACACTATCTGGAGTGTTTTATTTGGTACGAGCCCATTGGCCCTCCTCTCATACAGATTCTTAAATTCTTGTAGATCTTTACTGTTATTGATGGATTCCTATGTTTTGCTGACTGAACTATCTGTTTCATGATAGAGCGGAGCTCCAAAGGGCTCTAGGCATATAAAGCACTTCAGATAGTGTAAATCAATCTTAACGGCTCGTTGCTGGATCGTACCCTTCCGAACGAGCCTTCTCCTCCTCGCAATCTCCTTTGGTAGTCTCCCCTGGCCTATACCTATTAGCGTCGGCTATGTGCGCATGGAATTATAGACAAACTTCGATGATTACATATTTTTGTTAAATAATTATTATGAAGAGTGTGTTACAGTTGATGTAATAGAAGGTTGCATTGCATGCAAATCATGTTTGTATTTTGCAAAGTACTATAAAATCGTATACTCGACTTTAAAGAAAATATAATTCTTTGTTCCCAGATTAATGGACTCCTTATGAATTTGTTACACTATTTACCAGTTATAATATTTACCAAACAATATAGCACTGTTTACATCATAGTATAATATTAATTTCGGACTTTTTTTGCACTATTATGTTCATGTTATCACCAAATCTGTGAAAAATTTGCGCTGCATATCGTACTGTTACACGCTTTACCGGAGAATCTTGCATTATTTTTCTTATAGTTATACCACTTAAAGAATTCGTTAAGTATAAATTTCATTTTACCTCACGTTGCGTTGCACCAATATTGGTGTTTAAAGTTGTACTATTATTATACGTTTGAAAGAAAGAAGTATGACTTTTAGATGTCACACTATTATCTTCTTTAATAAATCAAGCGTAATGTTGCACCCCTAGAACGCACCCTTACAAGTTTAGTAACACTCTTTATCAGAGCATTGCACTTGTATTACTACGGTATTGCACTCTTACAAGCTTCGTTGCACAAATTTTTAATCCATTGCACTGTTATTAACTCCGTATTGCACTCTTACAAGCTACGTTGCACTATTTTGTAAACTATTGTCCTGTTATTCACACTGGTGTTGCACTATTATTCGTGTTAACTATGGACTTAATATACAATTGAAAGAACGTGTTAGCTTTTATGAGAAACTTTACACAATTATTTTTTTAAATTGTTTATCCGTTATGTCGCACCACTCGAACTCCGGAGCCCGCCGACGACCGTCTTGCCCCGCCGCCGAGCTTCATGCCCCACCGACGCTTATCTTCTTCAATCTTTTAGCAGATATCTCGGCCTATCGAACTCCGTCCCCGACAATGACGATCCTGTCCCGTCGACTCTTCGCCTGCATTTGGATGAAACTCTTTTTATTTGCACTATTAGCTTAAGATTACATTAAGAAATAAAGAAAGTGAAATTTTGACTGGTTATGGAGAAGTTGCACTGGCGCGAGTCTAGGGATGCACTATTAGAAGGGTCGTTGCACCATTTTTCTCGGCGTTGCTCCTTCGCGTTGCACTATTATTTCTGTTGCGGGGCGTGCAGTTTTTATCATTTAGCTTCAGAAATTTTCTTAAAGTCTTAAATCCGAAGAGCAAACAGCGGGACCGGCGAATAGCGGGACAGATATGGTCCGGATTCCGAGTAATGAGCGAGGTTGCGTAAGGCGGAAGCGGCGCATTTAATGCGCACCAGACCGTACGGCATGGTAGTATACGAGGGGCATATTGGTCAGGCGACAGAAAAAGCGGATTGAATCTGCAAAAACGAAAAAGATATTCCGTTTTACAAAAGTTCAAAATAAGTAAATTTTTTATGCAAATTGGCCTAACTTTTTAACATTTTAGAGAAAAAACAAAAAAAAATTTGGAAAATAATTATATGTCGACAAGATAACTATTTTTAATTATTAATTAATAGTTTTCTTCTTGAACCTGCTAGTTATGACACGCGTGGCGAACCAGGAATTGTCATATCACAACATTGTTGTTTTCTCATTTGTTCTTATCAATTCGATTTTGTAATACTAAAACTTAAAAAATAATTTCTAAATTCTTGAATGTGTATGTAAAATCTACATTGCATTAGTGGCTATCTCCAGTACATGTGACAAAAAATTTTATGATTATTGTCGAAGGACTCATATTTGAAATCTAAATATTTTATATTTTTAATTAAGTTTATTTTTTAAAAATTTATTAACTAACTAAGCTTAAGTATTTTATTTATTGTCAACTAATTTTTTCTAACGTATCCAAATGGTAAAGATATATTTAAAAACATTAGGATTTTTACAGAAACAATATATAAAAATTAAACTTTGTAAAAATATATTTATAATTTATTATATTTGTAGAAATTTGTATGAAATTAATTTTTCAATAATAGAGCAGCTCTAAAGTATATTAAAAAAACCACAATTAATAAAGGGGAAACTTCAAATATCCCCATATGGTTTCGCACTTTTTCATTTTAGTATCATGTGGTTTAATATTTCGTTAAATTATATATTCCGAAATGAATAATAAAAAGAAAAAATTGAAACTATAAAACCATAGGGTACTAACTTGATACACTTGAAATCACAAGATACTAAAGTGAGAAAGTACGAAACTACATAATATTAATTTGATACACTTTAAACTATATAATACTAAAGTAAAAAAGTACGAAACCACGGGATACTAACTCGATACAATTTAAACCAGTTTCCCCGTTAATAAACCACAGACGTGTATGGACAGTGGGTCGAGAGACTCAAGACTCGAGCGGTGGTACCATTATTATAAAGTGAGGAGGGGATGGGGCGCCAGATCTCAGCGAATCGTGGTCGATCTCTCGCCCTCTTCTTGTGTTTGGCCCTTTTGCTGCTCTCTTTTTGTTTCCACCACTGCGCTGCTGCTGCTGCTGCTGCGAGGGAGGAGGAGGAGGAGCTGGTGAAGGCGGCGGCGATGGCGGACGAGCAGCCGAAAAAGCCAGTGCCGGCGGCAGAGGAGGCGCCGGCGGCGGAGGCGGAGGCGGAGGAGGAGGAAGGACTGCACCTGGAAGATGATCAGGAGCCGAGGGAGCACCCGATCATGGGCGGCATCTACGACGCTCCCCTCAATAACGAGAACGGCTTCGACAAGGAAGACCTCGCCCGATTCGCCGTCCGAGAATACAACAACAAAAATGTGAGCACCACACCCCCTTCTCCCCCAATCTCTCTCTCACTCTCTGATCTGATTATTTAATTTTTTATAATTTTAATTTTACTATCTAATATTTAATATTTTAATTTGGATTATTTGATTCGATTAATATTATTTTTATTTTAAAATTTGAATGTGTCGTTAATTTTTACATATTTAACTAGCATACTTTGTGCAACTGAAATAAATTAGATAATTAGATTAATTTTGGAGTCGAATTCATGTTATGTCACTCAGATTGCACAAATTGAAAGATTAGATCAAAAAATTTAAAATTAAAAAAAAATTAGATAGCCGATTTAAAATGATTCATAGTTTAAATAAATTTGATATATTATTATTATTATTTTTTATTTTTCTATTCTATTAGTTCTTGTGTTTGGATGCAAGAAAATTTGTGTAACTAGAAAATTTGTTTTATCGGTGACACTCCTAATATTTTTATCTTAACAATAGAAATTTTCATATCGGATAAAATAACAGGATCCAAATAAGATCTTATGACTCTTGCGGATTTGGGTATGTGATATTGGAGCCAGACTTAAGGATTCCTCCCCATTGTTACCATTCACATGAGCAAAAATTATTACCATCAATCGATTAATTTTTTAGATAGGATTAGTTTTATGCAGATCTCTATAAATATAGTGAATTACAAATATATTTCTGTAACAAAGTTCAACTTTTATATGTTGTTCCTGCAAAAGTCCTGATGTTTTCAANTTGAGAGAGATAGGTAGCACGCTACCTGCTTTGTTTATTTCATTTAGAAATAAATTTAGCTGGAAATGTGAATCAACTAGGATTCGAACTTGGGTATCGGGTACCAACCACCAAGCCCATTGCCACTTGCTCTAGGGAAGGTCGGTATCGTTAAAATATTGTCTACTTTATAAGTAAAATAACCTTTTTGTCATCACAAATATATTTCTTGAAAAGTCCTAACTCTTAATTAAAGAGGAGTAAAAAGATGAATTCACCGCATTAACTAACTATGATTAAGTATTTTAATCTATGGTTAACTAATTTTTTCTAACGGAACCTAACGGCAGGAACATATTTGAAAAATCAGAATTTTTATAGAAATAGTATATGAAAGTTAAACTTTATAGAGATATATTTGTAATTCACTATCTTTACAAGAGCCGATATAAAATTAACCTTTTTAGATAAGATGGCTTAAAACTTAGTCTTAACTAGTAGCAGATTTATTAAAATCTGCCTAACTAAGCTGCTATATTTTGAAGCAGAATTAAACTTCTATGCTTTTAAAAATATAGAGTCATTAGTGTTTGTGAGTTTTCGTCCTTTAGATGAAGCTTTGTATAATTAGAATAATAGTGATCTCCTACTAAGATTTATTTGATTGTTGGTAGAAGAGCATAATTTAAATGATAAAATTGATTAAAATGATAGCTCTTACGATAAATAATTTATAAGTATCAAATATTTGGAGTTTTTAAAAGCGCCGTAGCGGGATTCTTTCAAGTGATTTATCTGATCTGCATTTTATATTCGTAGAATTATTTTATTTTATATTTTAAGGGTTCTGTTTTTTGTTTGACTTTTTTGAAACAAAAAAATTTTCTAGGGCAATTTCAAAAGTATCCCCTCAAAATTATAAAATACCCTAGATATATTCTTTTAAATTTGTCAATATTTTTTTGTCCCTATAAATTAATAACACGTTGATTAAGAACTTTAGACTAATTTACCCCTTATCATACCTCATTATTAAATATAAATAACTGTCTAGTAACATGTAGGGCTAATAAATTTATTTTTCATCAGAAAATAGCTCGATTTTTGTTTATGATTCAATTTATGGGTATATTTTTTGTGCACTTAAGTTTAGTTTGTTTTTTCGTTTATCATTATCAAATGAATCTCATGTTAACCATAAAAATTCATTAATTGAAACTAAATATATATTATACTTTTTTGTGAATCTATTTTCTTCTTTGTCCAAGCACCAACTAAAAGATTGGTAACCTAAAAATATTAATATTTAACATAATACACTATGCTACTCAAAATATTATGATTAAGGATAGATATGTAATTTTGTATAGGGTTTGTTTGTTTCACCGTAAATGGAAAAGGAGAAAGTGATTTCGGCGAAAATTGATCACTTTTACTGTTTGGTTCACTGTAATATTAGTGCAGTCGAATGTCAAATTCACCCAAAATATTGAAATTGTCTTCGGCTCAATTCAGGTGAAGTGAAGTGACAGTGGGAAAAAAAAAATAAATATAATTGGAAAACTTAATTATGGTAATTGTTGTTAGGGTTACTCTCTTTCTCTATCTCTCCTCTCCCCTTCCATTTTCATTACGGCAATTCTTGTTAGGGAGTTTGATTTGTTAAGTTTTAATATTTTTTTCTTTAATTTGTACATTTAAAGTACGATAAAAATTAATTTATTGAATGATAATAATTTTTTAATTTTAGAATTTTATTGTTGCATTATTATAATTTATATAAAAATATTAATATAATTATTTTAAATTTATTATAATTATATAAAAATATAATCATATTATTTTATATTTATTATATTATAATTTATTATTTATTAAGTTACGTAAGGGTGAATAATGTCATAAGAGCATAGAGCTATATAGGAGACAAGTTTATCACGGATATAATAAAAATTCAACAAATTTTTGTAAAACAAACACAGAAAATAATAAACTCCAATTTTATCGTACGCAGCATAAGCAAAATTGGTTAAATATATTTCACTTCCACAGTTATAAAAACAAAAAACAATTGAATTATAGTTCAACCGAAAATTTACTTTAATCTGAACTTCATCTTCGGTGAAACAAACATGTTTCGCAATTCGAAGATCCAAAAGGAGAGAAAAACAAAGGGTACCTGTGTGGCCTTAATAACAGCTCCTCTTGCTAAGAACAGGGTCATGTGGCTGGTGAGGTTGAAGCTCCCAGTGAGCCAAATCCCAGGAGGAACATACAACAGTGTGCCCCCTCTCCTCCTCAGGTGCTGGATCCTGTAAACTGCCTTCCGGAACGGCCACGTGTTCAGCGTCCGGCCGTCGTCGACCCCGCCGAAGTCCGTTATCGATATCACCTCCCGCCGCCGCCTCATCGGCACNGCGAGCCGGATTGCCACCCCTACGTAAGAGGCAAAAATAATGCCATATAGAAGGTAAGTTTACGAGGGTGTGGAGATTGAACAATTTTCGGTGAAATAAATAGAGAAAGTGAAGAACTGTAAATTTTACGTCATTTACCTTCTGCGGAATAAATAGGAGAATTAGCAGAACTTTACTTCTACAACTATAAAAACAAATATAGCGGAGGTGGAATAATTATCATATAAATTCTAGTTCAATCTAAAATCTATTTCAATTCGAAGTTTACTTACGTTGAAACAAACAAGCCCACGACAGAAATCAACTTTAATTTAGGAATATTTATAAATTAAGTAATTTTAAAGAAAATATATTTGGAAGCTATAATCACTAAAACATACGTATGCAACTAATCCTAGAAAAGAAATTAAGATAAAAAAGAAAAAGTTGGAAAAGCCTCACCCCCCGAATAGGGAAAGAGGGATAAAAATGGATTAAATATTATATATTTCTGTTTGAATCCAAATGGGAAAATTTCCAAATATGGATTGGGAACTTACATTCTGATGTGGATTCTGAGTTAAAATTATTTTTTAGATACAGTTTCAGGTTTGTTATCTTTTTTCAAATTTAAATCTCCGAATCTCAAACTGGTTTGATGTATTTTTAATATATGTAATATTCTTGTTGAGTCCATATTTGATATATATATATATTTAAAAAATTCTTAATTTTTTTTTAGTTTTTATAAATTTTAGAAGTTTTAAATATATATTGGCAATTTTCTTTTGATTTTTAGCTTTTATATTATCTAATTGTCTTATTTTTTATCTGCATTCTCTTAATATTCGATTCCAAATTTATTTTTAGTGAATATGAATATGATATGAATTAGCCAGTGTCCCATCCATACTGGACATATCTTCATCCCATAAGAAAGATAAATTATATTGTTGATTCTTGAGACACAAGATATTTTGATTATTAAATTTTAAATTTATTTATTGTAATTATTATTACAATCAAATCTTACACTCTAATTTACTTGGTAAATTATTAATGCAGAAGTGGAATTATTATCAAATTACGATGACAAAACTTTCACATTTGTTTCTGTACTGACAATCAATCTATCTATCATTATTTAGTAACTAAATTAGATAGATTGTAAAATTAATTAAAAATTTGAGCTTAGGTTGTAATAAATTAAAAATTAAAAACTAAATAAATAAATAACGGAAAATACCATGTGGCTTTTGCCCGTATAAAAAGGGCTGCCATCCCTCTCCCTTTTGACGTACGCGTTGCTTTCTTTCCGCCGCGACTATCGGAGAAGGGCAGAAGGAGGAGGACGCGCGGTCGAGATGGGGGAGCGGCTGCTGCAGCCGGTGGGAGACGTGCGCGAGGTGGGCTTGGGCAGCCACAACACCCTCGCCAAGGAAGACCTCGCGCGCTTCGCCCTCCAACACCACAACAACAACAACAACAACAACAATGTCCGCATTCTCCTCCTCCTGCTCCTCCTCCTGCCCTTTCACAAAAATTAAATTCTTTTTTTTTGGGATAATATATAAATATGTCAAATTGTTCAGATCTAAGTAGTCGTGGGTTCGATTTTCCGTATACATATATACCGTTCTTTAATCTCTTTAATTATTTTCCTTTTTCTTTTTTTTTTTTGCGTTATGTTTATAGTTTAGCTAATTTTGTTGTTTGTTGTTGTTGTTGTTGTTGTTGATGATGATGATGATGATATAGAATGCTCTTCTCGAGTTCGTCCGAGTTGTGAAGGCCAAAGAACAAGTGGTGTCGGGCATGATGCACTACTTGACCGTTGAGGTGAATGATGCTGGCAAGAAGAAGCTGTACGAGGCGAAGGTCTGGGAACAAGTCTGGATGAATTTCAGGCAGCTCCAGGAGTTTACCTACCTGGGCGATGCGTAAGGTAAAACTCTCATTTTCCTCTCTCTCTCTCTCTCTATATATATATATATATATATATATATATATATATATATATATATATAGTGTAGAGCTACTATATTATCGGAAGTATAGTGGATTTTATGCTTCCGATTTTTTGACGCTTGGATCAAGAATTGTACAGTTGGGATGATTGCGGTCTTTCCCTCCAAGGGCCAAAAATTCGAAAGCACAAGATTTTCTATACTTCAGATAGCATAGTAGCTCTACTATATATATATATATATATATATATCTCCAAAGGTCAGCTTCTGTGATTGAGATGCGAAGTTAACGAGTAAATTTATTAGGACTTGGTAGTGGAAATGCATCACTCCAACTTAGCCATTGCTTATGTTTGCATTTTGGTTTGGTGAACATAAAAGTTGGAAACACCGTTTTCTAGCAAGCTTATTCCGTTAGAGACAATTGGTTGTTTCATGTCGTATCAGAATAATCTAATTTTCTTGCATTTAACTTGAGTCACCATGTATTGTGCCCCTCAAAATGCCTTTAACCCATCTATGGGGAGGAGTGTTAAATATATAATCTTACACACCGTTTGGTTCGGGATAAAAAAGGGGGGGTTAGGGGGGTTAACACCCCTTTTATCCCCAAACGGAAACAAATGGGGGTGGGGTTTGTTAACCCCACCCTTAACGTTAAGGGTGGGGTTAACAAACCCCACACCCCTAGAATTGGGGTGGGATTAAGTTAATCCCACCCCAATTTAATTTTTAAATATAAATTTATAATTTTAATTTTAATTTTTAAATTATAAAAATTTATAATTTGTAATCTTAAAATTAATATTAATATTTTNTTTAAATTTTAAATTTAATATTTTATATTTGAAATTTTAAAAATTTATAATTTGTAATCTTAAAATATATATTTATATTTTTAAAATTTTAATTATTTAAATTTTAAATTTGGTATTTTATATGTGAAATTTTATATTTGTTAGATTTGATTTAAAATTTATAACTTTAAATTTTTAGATTTTAATTTTGAATTTTTTAATTTTAAAAGTTATCTATTTAAATTTGAAATTTTAAATATAAAATAAAAAATTTAAATTCAAATATAAAAATTGGGGCAAAATCATTATTTTCTATTTATAACAACCCACTATCCTTTTTATTCCACCTACTCCAACCAAATACTATTTTACTTATACCTGGACTAAACCCAATTCTCAACCAAAACACAAAATTACTCTAACCCCACCTTAACCCTGAACGTATACGTAACCCTATCTCTGGAATAATTAGTTCTTATTTAACCCTGAACCAAACGAAGCCTTAGAAAGCCCGTTTACTAGCAACTTAAAACTGTTTTAGAGACAAATGTTATGTTTCACCCTTTTTTTTTGTGTCATGCTTTTCAAGGCTAAAGGCACCAAGGACTCGCATTCTACTGTCAGGTTATTTGCTAGTTAATGTTTTGTCTTATTTGACAACACAAAAACAAAAACATTGTAGTAATCTTCTTTTCTTTTTTTTCCCTCTATGTTGAAATTTTGGTGAGTTTACAAAATTAAAGAAAATTCAATCCTTAGGTGTCTTCAACTGCATATAGCTTATTAAAGAAAAGCAACAAGGAAAAGAAGTATAAGAGACTTTAAGCTTGAATGATCTTATTGTGGTGTTATTGTGGAGAGATAAAGTAGTCAATTATGCAGTTTCCGGATTGTCATGTACTAACGATTGCAGAAGTGTATCACGCTTGTAGAATGGAGACCTATTTCTTTCTATTTGTAGGTCTAGTAAGTTTCTTTCTATTGCTTTGCATATATATGGCTCAAGAATGGTTTGATGCAATTCTGAAATTTGAATTATGAGATCATGACCGACTCTGTGGGCATCTATTTCTCTTGCATTGTATGGTGATGATCTATGAAAATACTAGCAGTGGCGGCATAATTGATGCACTACAAAGTTCTGGTGGAAGTTTATTTTGCTTCTTTTCTCTTCTTTTTTTATTTTTCAAATATGCTCTTTCTATACCTTGTCTGTAGAGGAAGAAGTACGCATTTATCTAACTTTACAAGCTTTAGTTTCTGACAATGAATCAGCTTTTAGTCATTTGTTTTTACTGATTTGATCAGCATACGATGAGCGGGTCATGTCGCTCGCTATCTATACATCCGATCACCTCATGTAATTGAAATGCAACACCATAAAATCATTGTGATGCTTGATAATGTTGTTTGAGGCTTCAGTGTTCTCCGAGATTGGACCAGAAAAAGTGTAAAAAAAAACAGAAAAGTGCGTGTATTTCTGTTTTCCAACCTACCTGCACAACGATGATCTCTCTCTCTCTCTCTAAGAGCTAAAAGTTTGTCATCTGTAATTCATGTTAAATTGGAAAAAACAAAACGTGTTTTCATATTTAGAAACAACACTCCTTTCATATGTTTGATTTGTTTTTCGGCGAACTAACTCTGTTTTCATATTATACTTTCTTTTCAGGTTATCACTGTGGATGATCTTCGGCCTTATAATATCCTGCAGTGGAGTTCATGCATTATAAATAAACTTTGAGATGTATGTGTGTTTGATTGCTTTATATTCTCAGTTGGAATCCTTTGTTGCGACGTACTATGCAATATGTCTCGGCTATGTGAACAGACATTTGTGCTTTAATTAGTCTAAGTGTGTTGCTTATATGATTATGTTATATAACACTGCTTTATCCTTTTGTTTTCTTCAAGTTATTATTTTCTTTTTCTTCTTTGAACATATCTGTTAGGCTGGCTGTCAAAGCAGAAGTTTATATTATGATTTCTTGGCATAATCCCATCTATTAACTGGTAAGAGGAAATGATCAACAATTCTAGCTATTTCTAGGGTTAAAATATATAGAGGTTAATTTTAGCTCAACTAAACATTTGCCAATTTTGCCAGATTGACAAAAACTTTTAGCCTAAATCACCAAGAAAAAAAATCAACTGTAAATTCTCAAAGATATATTTGGCATGTTTTGTAAGGAAATTGTCTAGGGTCATTTATGTTTGGCCTTTTTGCATAAAAAATCCAACAATTTTGCGTTTTTGTAAAAACAGATCATCATTTTGGAATTCGCATAACATCTTTTTCTCTCTTCTTTTTTTTTCACTCGTTCGCTTTTTTTCTTTCGCTCCAGGTTCATCTCCCTTCTCACTGTTGTTTTTCCTCTACTTCTCCTCCTGCTTTCTCTTCCTACTCCACCGCCCCCACATCGATATCACACTTTGTTTTCTTACTTCGCCCTCACCTTCGCTGACATCGGCTAAGATATAGTACTGTATAGATCACGATGGTGAAGCTGTGGCGGAGCGCATGGCTGCGGATGGCGATAGCGATGAGGGTGCCGCAGGATTTGGAGAGGATGGTCAAACGAGGGTGATGGCTGCCGTAGAGGGCGAGGAAGGGGGCGCAATAGCCCAAAAAGATGTGAAGGGTGAAAGAAAAAAAAAAGAAGAAAGAATAAACATAAAATATAGTAAAAAAATTTTTTTTTTTCATCTCGGAAGATCATTATATATATTGGCCACTACAAGAAACTAAAAGAAGCAGAGAAGAAAGAAGAAGAAGAAGTTGTGATGTTTGAGATAAAAATTGTACTCTTTGAGGCGAGAGTTGTACTATTTAAAACAAAAGTTGCACTCTTTGAGGCAAAAGAGTGCAGCTTTTATTTCAAACAATGCAACTTTCGCCTCAAACAGTATAATTTTATCGTTATCTTTTTTTTTTCTCTCTTTTTCTTTGTATTTTTTGTAGCAGCCACAACACATAATGATCTTACTAGAAGAAGAAAATCAGTTTTTTCTTTACTATTTTTATTTTTTTATTCTTTTTTTCTTCTATCCTCTGTATCTTCTTTTGCTATCGCACCCCCTCCATCGCCTTCTGCCACAGTCACCGTCCCCGTCCAATGCACTTTCCGTTTGTCACGCCCCGGATATCTCGTTCCCCGGGCACGCCGATAAATCCGCCGTATACAAAGAAATTTCCCTTGTATACGAAGCGTCAAAGTACCTGTAGAAATACGATACTACAAACAGTAGCATAGAGCTGCTCAAAAAAACTAAATAACTGAGTTTCATATACATAGCTAGAATCCAAAATACAAGGTTACTCGCACTGGCGAGTTAAACAACTATGTACATAAACTCCAAAACAACAACTACCTGCAGTAGTGGAAAGCCTCTAGCTCTGACTGTCGGGTAGGGCTCTAGCTCGCAACGCCCTTGCCTCGATCCTGGTCGGCGGAAGATACAGCAGCCGGCACCTGTGGCTCTGCAAAACAGGAGTAACAACTGGGCGTGAGAACTACTGTAAAAACAGGTAGTCCTCAGTGGGTGCCGCCCAAAACAACATCGGTCTACCCACTAAGTCTACAGAAGGGAGCAAAAATAGTAGGAAAAGCAGGAAGTACAAAGAGATTGAGGACGCGCAGAGCGGGCGCGGGCCTGGTACATCAGAAGCTACAATTTTAGCACGGTTTCACCCACAGACAGGTGATGCAGTCAGAGCAGACCATTCAGACTCTAGAGAAATGCTGAGCATGTGTCTGGACTTTGGAGAGGTGTAACTGACATGAATACTGGGTTATTTGCGTAAAGCTAATACAGCTATCAAGCGAGCATTTCCAGATGGCTTCCGGCTTGAAGCCTTGTATGACCCAGATTCGATCTCCCCCTATTTTGAGTGAGTATGGTGAAGCGAAGACACTTTGGACCAAGTATTCTACTTAGCTGATGAAAGCTAGAAGTCGTTCGACGACACCTTTTTGACACACAGAGCCGGACAGAGCTATCGTCCGATACCAGGAGACGAGACTTGAGTTTCATTGGTTTGGATATCATGTTTTTTCTGCAACCGTCGCTCCAGGAGGATTCGCCGATTTTGGAGTCGTGGAAAGCTTCAATCCCACTGTTTCGTGCCCTTTTGAGGTATTAGTGAGTTGGACCATTGCTACCGATTGTCTCTACAGCCTGACTTGTTGATCATAATGTCCACTCTCGACCTTGAGGAGATATGTTTGCGATCTTTACTCACGTCATTGACTTCATCCACTAGAGATTTCGTAGATCTGATATAACAGGGACCGACCTGTCGCGGATTCTTGCGTCGTGCACGAAAGAATGCGCAAACCGGTCATCCAGTATGTAACAGTGCATTGAATCCACGAAAGAGAGCGACCTTGGAAGCCCAGATGATTGGAGCTTCTATCCTATCAGTATGTTTGATGCTCTGTATTCTATATATTTTTTAGTTTCGAAGACGAACTTTTGTAGTGTAGCGTGAGATGTGAGATACTGAACCTACAAATTACAAAGTTACAGTATTATATATGTTCTTGATTTGACTTTGAGCAGACTTTCGCAGCAAAATAATTAATAAACAACTTTAAAACCTCAAATTTTCAAGTAAGACTAAAAGTGGCAATATCTTACGTAGGTATGGGCTTTTTGGATAATTGTTCACTTTTCATACCTTTATCCCTGATTTCCGGCGCTAATTAGGAATGTGCAGCTGCTACTAAATAACGTTGGCTATCTCTCTCTCTCATCTCTTATGTTAGCTCGTAGGCACGGTGGATACTCGAGCTCGTGGAGGTTTTTCGTGCGCGACGTTGCCCGCTGTGAGCCGTTCGAGCGTGCGTCGCGCGTCTAGCAGTTGTGATTGAAGTCCGCGAATGTGTATCCGCCGTCTCGACCGTCGCGGCGTGCCGATTGATTTTGCAGCCGAGCTGTGGTTACAATCGGCTTTACTCCTATTCTTACTTGTCGACAGTTTGTATAATTTTGATTCGGTAATTAACTGTTACTCAAATTCATCGGATTAATGTAGATATGTGAATCTGAATTTGGAGGCGATGTTTTATAAAATTAGTAGATTATACAGTTGACTTTGAAAAATTGAATTAGGAGAAAACCTAGCGATTTGGGCTGTCACCTGTAATAATACGGCTTGATTTAGCTAAATAGACCGATTAGAAAATGTAGTCTTGTCGCATGTTTCTTCGAAGACGATTACTCAGTATTTTAGAAATGTAGTTTAACACTCGTGCTGGTTCGCCGATAGAAATTTTTACAGGTCGTCTCAGTGTTGTTTCGGAATTTGGTGGCCGTCAGAGTTGACGGTGGAGCCCGTATCGCCTTTTGCGTCAGACTAGTGCGAGCAAGTTACCTGTAGTGTAATCATTTGACATTACTTACTTGACTTTGCCTAGTTGAAGGCCTATTGACTCAGACAGAGATACGCGCTTCATTACTCGATTGGTAGCGCCCACATGCCACGGGGCCAGTAGGCTTTTGGCTTTCGCGTTGGTAGTCTCTCATCCATTGGAACTTGCTCTCCACGACCCAGTTATGGTGATAGAGCGCTGATAGTCGAACGGGCAGGTGACGGGTGTGTTCACAGTCCCCAGGGACGGGTAATGCTTACAGCCCTGATTGATTGTCAATTTGACATTTCCTACAGTTTGTTAGTGTAGAGCATGATAGTGTAGTGTGATAACGTAAGAGTCGGTA